>NC_058413.1:58315250-58326278 GCF_002201575.2 Neomonachus schauinslandi | reverse complement strand
TGGCGATGCTGATTGTGTGTGTGTGTGCGTGTGTGTGTGTGTGTTTTTTTCCTTTCATTGGCGATGCTGATTAATCTGCCTGCTTGAGCCGCTTGCAGGGTAGGAGGGGCCTGGTGCATGGGGGGCTCGGGGTTGTCGGGGGCCTGGCGCGGCTCAGCGGCTCAGGCAGCCCCGCTCCTGCCCTGCTGCGCTGCTGGAGTGTGCGGGGGGGTCAGGGGGTTGCTGTCCGCACTCCGGTGACAGAGGTCGGGGTAGACAGAGCTGCCGGGACAGAGAAGCACAGACAGACGCAAGGCAGAAGAGTCAGGTGGAGACCGGGGTTAGGCAAAGACACAGAAACAGAGCTCCAAACCGAAATAGAAAAGAAAGGTTAAAACACAAAGAGCACCGCTTGGCTACCTCCTCTGTGTCAGGGCTGTGGCCGCCAGTACCCCTTGCCGCTTGCTTGGGGCCCCCTCACGACACAGCCGAAGAAACCGGGGCTATGGTGCCCCCATTAACCGGGAGAAAGCTGGGAGAAAGTGTACTACCTGGAGGCCAGTGCTGGCCTCAGAAGTTCTTGACTCTCACACTGCCGGGAGACAGAGGGCCCTGAAGTCCCAAGCAGCTGCAGGGCCGAATGCTGGCTGCAGAGAGCCAGGGAGCTTAGGCCTGGTTCTGCCCATAATAAACACTGTTCTTCTAAGCTGTGTCCTGACTCTCTAAGAGAAGAGATATGGGAGGGTATGGGGGAAGAGCCCTAGGCTGACCTAGAGCTAGCAGACCCGGGTTTTAGTACTTGGTCAGGTGCTGTGTGACCTGGCTCAAGGTCCTTGCCCTCTCTGTGTTCAACAGAGGCCAATCCACTTCTGTGCAGGGATGCCCAGAAGCCTCCAAGAGAGGGGATGATAGACAGCCTCTACTGTCTTTGAAAATCAGACAGGACGTCTTTGGGCTTGATGGTTCTCTTCTACCAGGATCTTAGGCCCTACATTCTCTGTGACCAAAAGCCGAACCATCCTCCAGGGCCTATAACTTTGTGCTCCCCGAAGAGTGGCGTTGTCCTTTTGGTGGTTTGGTGTCATTGCTTCTCTGTACGTTTTAGCTGCTCATGTTTTAAACTATGCACAGAAATAGAAACCCTAGACCAGGAGGGAGGATATTTGTGTGCAAGGCCCAACTCGGTGGCTCACGGGCTATTTGTTTTTGCAAATGACTGTCCCTCTCTAGGTATCAGTTCCCCATGTTACCAGTGATGGAGCAATGTCTAAGGTACTCTGAATGAATGTCATGTGGATTTGCCAGCCAGTGGCCTTCTTAAGTTTACTTGGGAAAAAAAAAATGTGTGTGGTACACACACACACACACACACACACATGCATGATGGCATTCTTTGTTCATTTCTGGGTAAATAAGCCTTGCAGGTAAAAGAGAAGGCAGGAGATTAAAGTCCTTAATCTCTCCCTTTGCTAAATAACTGAACGAGAGCAATCACTTTGTTGTAAGTTCTGCAGCAAATTGATAGCATTCGTGCATTATTGATGTGCAGGGAAGATGGGGGTACTTTGGCCTAAAAGCTGTCTGCTCAGTTGTGCTCCTCTGTGCTCATCCCACTCCCCAGGGGACCTAGAGACACTTCTGATTCCTTCCCTGGGACTTGCTCGAGTGTGTCACTCTAAAGGTTGGTTATAAATGTGTCCTGTGCCCAAAGGGAGAGTCTGGGTTTTTAGTGGTCTGCTGCTCTGGGGTTGGCGGGTCATGAGAGAGCCAGGGAGTCTCACTCCACAGCTGGACCCTGCCTGCTACCTTCCTGGGCCCTGAGACCCCACACTGAATGGTCTTCTAGGAGCAAAAGGACCTGCTGATACAGGCATGAACCCAGCACTACTGAGTGGACATGAGTGGACTCTGCTGCATAGTGGACCAATATATGTTTTTAAGGGTTGGATTGATTTTCATGAAAGAAATGTAAGGTTATTTTAATGGGATTATCTTCATTGTTTTTGTCAATTATAAAAGTAACAATGCTCTTTAACATTCAGATAATACAGAATGGTAAAAAGCAGAGTTCTCTTGTAATCCCTCCTCCCAGAGATAACTACTTCTAACAGTTTGGTGCACAGCCTTAGAGGTGCTTTCTGTGGAGTGTCAACTTAATAAAAGAATAAATGAATGAGCAAGCAGTACAAACTGCGTAAGGGCCAAAGTGCAGCCAAGAGAGCAAGGACCATGGGGTCCCGGACATGTGACCCTTGGGCAAAGTACCTAACCTCTCAGACCATCAGTTGCTCCATCTGTGAAATGGGGAAAACCTTCCAAGGTTGCTATGGAGTTTAAGAATGGTTCAACGGGACAGACGTCCCTATTTTCCTTCCCTATCGCCACAGCCCCATTCCCTTCCAGCAAGGGAAGGCTTTAGAGACCACCTAAATGGATGAATTGCTCTAGCTCCTTCTGAGGCCGGCTTCCCCCAGAGGCTTAATTCAGAATGTACTTTAAATGACAAAGGCAGCCCCTCGGGCTCCTGGCGGGTGAAACTGAAGTGGTTTCCTTTGGTGGGAGCTGACTCAGCGCCCTGCACAGGACGGCCGGCCTCCCCCGGAGCTCGGGCTGCTCTCTCCAGGGACTCCCCAGAGGCGCACTGCCTACAGCTGTGTCAACCCCAGCACCAGAGCTGCGGTCCCGGGGCCGCGACGCCTCAGAGCCACCCGGCCAAAATCCCCATGTAAAGTGCAAGGAGAACGCATGGGGCATTACAGACTGGCCCGCTGTCCCTGCGGGAAAGAAAACAGGGAAAGGAGCTCTTTCTGTTCATCAAAGTCCCAATCTGCCCCCAAGGATAACCATCTAGAAAACACTGATATATGTGGGCGCCTGGGTGGCTCAGTTGGTTAAGCGACTGCCTTTGGCTCAGGTCATGATCCTGGAGTCCCGGGATCGAGTCCGGCATCGGGCTCCCTGCTCGGCAGGGAGTCTGCTTTGCCCTCTGACCCTATCCCCTCTCATGTGTTCTCTCTCATTCTCTCTCTCTCAAAATAAATAAATAAAATCTTTAAAAAAAAATTAAAATTAAAAAAAAAGAAAACACTGATATATGTAACGAAAGATGTCACTAAAATATCAACTAGTCAGCTGAAAAGCTAAGGAAGTGGTGAGGATTAAGTAGGTATTTGTCCCTACCCCAGAGAAACTTTTTAGAATAAATAGTAAGTGTTCCGTCAATTGTCATAACCTAAATTCTGCAGTAAAGAGACTTGGAAAAACTTGGAGGGTAATATTTAAGAGGGTCAGGGAATAAATAGCTCAGAGAAAGCTGTCAGTTTCTCAAAGCCTAGGTGAGGTGGAGGTGGGTGGGAGAATATACATGTAATGAGCACCTTCTGCCTGTAAGTCTTTCTTTACATGTATTAACTTCTTTGAGCTTCCATTTATTTATTTCTGTTGTCTGCCAGGAAAATGAGGCCCAGCAAGGGCCAGTGACTTGCCCATAGCTCCACGGCATATTAAAGATTCAAACCCAAGCCTGCTTGACTCTAAAGTCTCCTCCTATCTTCTTCTTCCCACCGTCCCACCCATTTGTTATGTTTTCTTACCAATACCAGGTCCTGTTATTTCTATGTCTCCCCCTTAGTAGGAGTGGAGAAGAGAAGAGGAAGTCCACAAAGAAAAAAAATTTAAAGATTTTTAAAAGAATTTCTTAAAAAAAAGAATTACAAGTTGTTAGATTCCTATTACTTCACAAACCTTTATGAAGTACCCACTGAATTTTGGAATCTCATTGAATCTCATTGAATCTTCATATCTATCCTGTGACATAGCCATTTTTAAGTCTCACTGAGGCAAGAAAGGGCCAGAGAGGTTAAGTAACTTCTCCTACATCACACAGCTTCTAACTGATAGAATCAGATTGGAACTTCAGGTCTGTCTGATACCATAGAGTAGAATCTTTCAGCTGTGTTTTTGTGAGGACTGGGGAAGTTTCAATGCCCTGTAGTCAAATAAGTACAGATGACTTAGACACTAAATTTTGGTGCTGCTTCATGAGAGGCAAGCCCTGGACGCTGGGCCATCCATGGCTGTTTTTCTTTTCTTCCCCCCGTACCCTGCACCCTGCACTGGGCCCTTCCCACCTCGCCTTACACATTTCTCAAGCTGGTCACACTGGTCAACATCACTGTTGTTTGGCAGTTTCATTGACTTTCTCGGGTCTTAAGCAGCTGGGATTATTTTGTTTTGACTTCCAATCCAGTGGAGGAGTGTTTATTTTTCTTTCTAAATGGGAAACACTGCTATGTATGCCAGCTCCTTCCAAATGTGTTTTCTTAAAACGAAACGAAACAAAACAAAAAATTCAACTTAATTTAGGACCTATCCAGATTCCCCTGAGGGAGTCTGCCTGGGTCCTATTTAGTCATTTTGTGAAATCAGAAGGCAAAATTGTGCCTGTTTCCTACTGCTGAGAAGTGTCCAGTGAGGTTTTGTCTTCTTTCACGGAGAATTTCATGGAACCTATTTTAGTTGTTCTGTATCAACTGTGGGTACTTGGGTCTGGATGTTTCCCCAGTCCCAGAGGTAAAGGACACTAGGGTGTGTGAAGTTGTCAGGCAATTCTGTTCACCTGTCCTCTCTCTTGCATTAAAATACTCTTGTTGGTAAATAGATTCTTACACCAGCTATGTAGAGAAGTTAAGTTACCTATCTCCTAGTAGCAAGACAAATTCATAGGTTCCTTTATTCATTCATTCATGATGACATTTGAAATGCCTGTGGATGTTATCCAGACAGATGAGGGGGAAGGGCATTCTAAGCAGAGAGACCCCATAAAATAGGTATTAAGCCAATGAGATCAGAATCTCTTAAGTGAACCCCTTGGGTTCAGCATGTGTTTCAGAATTCAGAAATTTTCAGATTTAAGAAAGAAAATACAGTTCCTATGATGTATTTTTCTTAACATTCCCAGAGTACTCAGATGGTCCACGGTAATCAAACACATCCATATTTCTGCGGTGAAACATGAATAGTTATACTCATGTGATTTAAAAAAATAAGACTCTGAGCCTCATGTCAGTTCAAGTTTTGCCATGAAAAGAATTTTGATAGAACTTTTGGTCTTAGAGTTTTGGGGATTTCGGAATGGTGGTTAATGGATGGTGGGCCTAAATTGCACCTTTTTTTTAAAGGGGGCTATCAGGATTCAAAGTTTAGTAACTTGCCTATGGTTATAGAGATAACTAGATAGCTTGACACATAGAAGGTATGCTACAGGTAGGTCCAAGTCACTGGCAGGGAAGCTTTATAAGAGCTTGCTGTTCATCTGTGACAGCTCCTTAGAAAGGCCAAGCCCCCTCTGCTGCAGATGTGGGAACTCAGGAGTCCAGGTCAGGCCAGCAGGCTGGCTGCCTCCCTGCGGGGGAATTTAGGAGGAAAGAGGCCAGGTGATCAATTTTCCACAATCTAGAACTCAGCAACTCTGAGTTCTTAAGGAACTTTCCTGACAGCCCCTCGGGTGTGTGGACGTTCTTTCTTAATGCCCTGCCGACTTCTGTACATACTCCTCCCTAATAGTCTGAGGACCTGCTTATCCTCGTCTGGTTTCCACAGTCAACTGCAGGTTTCTTGAGGTGGGCCTTGTCCAAGGCTGGATCTTCTCTGCTGAGCACCCAATTGCAGGTGCTACAGTCAAAAGTGGAAAAAGTTGATGTTCTCTCTTCCTCCTTCCTGCCAGCCCTCTTCCCCCCCCACCCCGCCCACAAAAACACCCCCCATGGAACAGTACAGTGAGCCACACGCATAACTGTGGGGACAAGCAGAGATGAAGTGATTTGCCCAAGTGCTGCAAAGTGACAATTCAAAGCATGGCCCCAGACTTCACGCCCTTCCCACCTTACCAGGTACCTCCCTCAACTAAACAAGCCCTCACCTGTGGCTTTCCACCAGGGGTAGGCCATTGTGCCCCCCTAATTGGGGGCAGCGAGGACAGCCACACAGAGGTGACTTCTGTTTTCATACAGTTTACAAAGCCCTTTTTCATACATTACCTCAGGCAAACTCTGGTGACTCTAATTTAATTGCCACATTGGCTTTCTAGGAGGTAAGGCTTCTTCCTGACCTTGCAAAATAAACAGGTCACATTTTGAATTAATGTAACCAAATGTCCTGGGAGAACCAGAGCCCTTTAATTAGTCACTCACGTGACACAATTGTAGACTCTCTACAGCTCCTTTTCCACTAATTTCCCCAAATGCCATTGCATTAAAAGGTACAAAAATAACATTTTTGGGGTACAGCTTGATTAGATCTAGGAATTCCTAGACCACCCCCCGAGGAAGGCACGTTAGCCATGTGTCTGAGCTTTTTCCATCTGGAAACTCAGCCTGGTTTGTGTCCCCACTGAAATGTTAGTGGCCTGCTCCATGAGGCCCTGTGGACACCAGACCGTGTCTTAGAGCATCTCCTGACACTTCAGGGCCCAGACTGTTGAAGAAGCGCCAGGAAGGAGGCCATGGAGGGTCTGCGAGATTAATACAAGTAACACTTGCGAAGCCCTCACATTCCTGGGGGGCGTTCACATCTGTCACCTGGTCAGATCCACAGCATAGGGAGATTGGCCCTACGTGGAGTACTGGGGGCACCATCATACCCGGAGGAAACATGCTCAGGGTGACAAGCAGCTTGGCCCAGAGCTGCCCTTTTGCTGCATGGCTTTGAACCAGGTTTGGATTTGCTCACAGTGGGTCAATCCAACCTGCGAGGCCCACCACCATCCATATAAGCTCCGTTTTCCAGTTGTAAACCTCACCTGGAGAGGCCTCACCATGGCCCATCACCACAAAAACCAGGCTAACGTTCCTGGGAGCAGCAGACCTGGCTCCCAAGACCAGCTCTGCGTCTGACCTGCAGCGTGACCCTGCAAGAGCCTTGTCTTGTGTCCCTCGGCTTCCCAGGTGGTGGGAAGACCAGATGACATCAGCATTGCCCAAGCCTGTCATAGTCTGTGTTATAGTGGGGTGCCTGCCTGCGCCACTCTTCCTTTCCTGCCCTGCCTCCTTTTACCAACTTTTTTTTATGTAAGTGAGTTTATTTATTTATCTTTTAAGATTTTATTTATTTATTTGAGAGAGAGAAGGAGGGAGCACAAGCCGGGGGGGGGGGGGGGGGAACGGGCAGAGGGAGAGAGAGAAGCAGACTCCCCGCTTAGCAGGGAGCAGGGAGCCTGACAACGCAGGGCTGATCCCAGGACCCCGGGATCATGACCTGAGCCAAAGGCAGACGTTCAACTGATTACGCTACCCAGGCGCCCCAAATTTATTTATTTTAAAAGAAAATTGTGTATTTCTGTTGCAATTCACTTGCCATACCTAGAAGGAAGCCATAGAAATAAATACAGGGGAAGCAATTGTCCCAGTCTGGTGAAAGAATGCCTGCTTGAGGACATGGAGACTTCTCTTTGTTAAGTAGGGACCTTAGTAAGTGTTAGTGTTAAAAACACACCAGTACTAAAGTGAGGCTTCCTCCTCGACATCATCTAAAAGGTTGAAAGCAGCTATCCTGCATGTGACTCAGAGTGCTTTAATGTCCGTTGGTGCTGGATGCCACCAAAATCATGACCGTAGGATGCTCGGCCCCATGGCTTTTCCCAGTATTCTGTCTAGGCTTTCAGTGCGACCCCCTGCAGCCTGCTCACTCTGAGAATAAACCTCTCTGGCTGCTCTCAGAATCTACCCTTCTTGCCTTTCCTAAGTGTGGTCTTCTCTGAGCAATCTGTTCCCACCCTCCCCTCCGAGCCCCCTGCCCCCTGCCCCTGTCATCAGTTCTGAGCTGGGTGCTTTGAGCTCAGCTGGATCCCCCATCACTGGTTAATGGCTCCCAGTCCGGACCAGGAAACCACGTGGCTTCCTTCCTCCCCCCACCTTCCTCTCCTTTCTCCCCTTCTCTCTCTCCCTCTGAACTGCCATTATTTATATAGGTGTTTGAGATTAAACATGAAAAAAAAATTTCACTTTGCGATAAAAGGCCTAAAAGGACCAAAGCCAGAAGAAAAACAGAAACAGCACAATGTGGAGCTATGGGAGGGAAAGACAGGTTATGGGGCCTATAGATCCTTACTGTGCTGTGTGGCCACGGACAAGTTGCTTAACTTCTCTGGGTCTGTTTCCTCCTCTGTAAAATGGATGTTGGTTTGAATAGTACTTCACAAAATTGCTGTGTATATGAGGAAATATGGTCAAGGCTTCTAGCATGATGATTGCTACATAATGGGTACCCAATGAATGTTAATTTCCTGTTCCCCTTCTGGAACCCGAAAGGTTTTGGCCAGGTATCTCTGGAAGGCAGGCAGATTCCACCATTCCCACCCAGACTTGGAGGTGGTACAATTAACAGCTCTGTTTGGATGTCCTGAGCTTTAATCCTCCTCTCTCCCTCCTGCATGATTTGCAGAGATTTAGGAGAGGGGAGGGAGCCCCTGGCGGCAGCAAAGCAAACATAGCAGGGGTCTTGGAAACAGCCCCAGCCTTGCTTGCTGGAGCTCCGTGCATGCTTGCATTCCCCATAGTGCCAGGAACTGAGTGTTGATATCTGGGGCCAGATGAAACGCTGTGATGTCTTTTCCTTCTGGTCAGCTGGCCTTTCCCCCAGAGTTGAAAGGAGAGGAAAATGACTGGTAATTCATTTAGGCTTCACTCCTTCTCTCCTGAACGGATCATATTTCTATAAATAACTCTGGGAAGGTGCTGCACAGAATACCAACAGTAATACATGTATTTGCTCTTCCAGACCTCTCTTTAGCTGCCGAATGCAGGCTCTGGGGGAATAGACAAGTGATAGGAAACAAGCTTCCTAGCTGTGCAACCCCATCCAGACTCACTTCTCTCACCCAGCTGCCCATCCGTAAAATGGGGGTAAGAACAGCAATCTGGGTGGGAGTTGTTTCAAAGGCAAGATGGGAAACGTCTTAGACACTGAGATTATAGCGGGTGTTCAGTATTTACTGGGCTCCCCTTGTCATCTTTGGCAAAGAATGGGGTGTGTTTTCAGATGGTGAGGAGGTTAGCTGGTCAAAATTTAGGTTGTGATGACTTGTCTGCTATCATCTTGAAGGAGCAAAAACGGAAGTTGCGATGATACTTACCTATTTTCTGTTATCTATTATTACCTATTTTGTGCATCCTGCTCTCCTTAGCCAGGACACTTCCAGCTCTCCTTAGCCAGAACACTTCCTGCTGTGTCTTTTCTCCCCTGGACCACGGCAGTCGTGTCCTCACTGGCCTCCCTGCCTGCTGTCTCTCCCTTTCCTCCATCCTCGCACTGTCCCGGGGTGATCCCTCCAAAGCCCAGATCCCTGTCATGCCCCCCCACACCGCCCCCGCTGCGACCCTCGACTCGTTCCCACTGACTCATTCCCACTGCTGGCAGGCTCAGGGCCTGACTCAGCAGGACAACCACAGCCAAAGCCCTTCTTCCCAGGGGCCCTGCGCTCTCTGTGTTTATGGTTGTGCTCCCGCCAGGGGGCTGTGGCCGCAGTAAACTAACACGGCTCTGGAGGGCACAGGGAACATGCCTGATGCCAAATACAGGGCCCGCGGTGAATATCTGGTGTTATGGGGAGCAAAGGCTTCATTAGTTTAGAGTGAGAACAGTGGAAGGGCTTTCTGATTTGGAGCGACCTGGGAAGAAATAAAGCTTAATTACCCTTCAGAACCAATTCAATTTCCCCAAATGATTATTAAAGACTTACTTTGTGCCAGGGTTCATGGAGAAAAGAAAGCAGTCTGCTCACCTGTTTGCTTGTTGGGGAGACAGACACACAGCTGAACAATCCTGCCCTGAAGCAGGCATCCGTTAGGGGAGCAAGGAAGCAAGTGTGCCGGGGTCTGTGGGGCTGCAGAATTTTTAATGCAAGCTGGGAGGCTCAGGTGGAATGCAAACTGGAAGAAGAGCTTAACTCCAAAGGAGCCCAGGAAGTTTCCACGTTCAGGGTCTGCCCAGAAGTGAGCTTTAGTTTTATGATCTGCGGGTCTGCTGCAGCCTGAATTGTGTCCCCACAAAAGCCACCTGTTGAATCCCTAGCCCCCCCTTGTGACTGTATTGGAGACAGATCCTTTAAGGAAGTGAGTAAGGCCTTCTGAGGTCATGAGGGTGGAGCCCTGATCTGAACAGAAACTGGTATCCTTAAAAAAGGGGAGGGGACACCAGCACTCACTTGCTCCCTGCCGTGGGACACAACAAGAAGGTGGCCATGTGCAAGTCAGGAAAGGAGGCCTCACCAGACACCAAACCCTGTCGGAACCTTGATCTTGGGCTTTCCAGACTCCCGAATGATGAGAAATCAATGTGTTTTGTTTAGCCACCCAGGCTATGGTATTTGGTCTTGGCAGCCCAAGCAGATGAGAAGGTGTGAGGAGGAGCCTGGATGGTCATGCTTTGCATGTCAGTTATTTGTATGCAGCCAAGTATTCCCAGCCTAATTCTGGGGTTTGGAAGCATTTATTTCCTCATTCATTCATTCATTCATTCAGCAGACTTTTCCAGGGGTGTGCTCTGTGTGGGGTCCTGTGCTAGAGAGTTCTGATCATACATCATCTGTGCCCTCCATGTGTGGCCGGGTGCATGGGGGACAGGTAGAGGGAACATCCAGGTCTGCTGCAGGGGGCAGGAGTGGAAGACAAGGCTCTCTTCCTCTCTTCCAAGAAAGAGCTGGTATGACAGGGGCCCATCTCCACTCCACCCCCGGCCCCCTCTCATGGAGCAGTCTCTTTAGAAGCCTCAGTTTCCCCAAAGTTTGAGGTGGAAATGGACTGAGCGGTATGGACTTAGGGCAGGTATGCTGCTCAAAGCTCATGCAGAGGGGGGAAGGTGGCAGGTACAGCCTCGGGAACTGAGGAGAGCCTGACACACCTTTGGATTGTGTGACAGAAGGGTAAATCCCATTCCTGCACACTTAACAGGGAGCCGGGTCCTGTGCCAAGTGTTCCACATTTCCCACCCATGAATCTGCGTGACGGGGGCTTGTTCCCACCCATGAATCTGCGTGACTGCGGGGCTTGTTCC
>NC_058413.1:58240705-58315240 GCF_002201575.2 Neomonachus schauinslandi | reverse complement strand
ATGAATCTGCGTGACTGCGGGGCTTGTTCCCACCCATGAATCTGCGTAACAGGGGCTTGTTCCCACCCATGAATCTGCGTGACGGGGGGCTTGAGAGCAGAAGACTTAAGAGTATGGGTTTGATTTTTGGCCCTGCCACTACTAGCTGAGTCCTTTAGCAAATAACTTGACTTCTAAGTTTCCATTTTACCTCATGTATAGAATAGGAATGATAATAATGCCTACTTCATACGTGTTGTTAGAATTCAATGTGAAATCATGTATGTGAAGTACACAGCAAAGTGTGTGACTCTTATAAAGTCTTAAATTGACACTATTGTTATTGTTATCCGTATTCTGGTTATTGCGTTACCCAACCAAGCCTCAGAAAGGTCTGATAACTTGGCCAAGGTCACGCAGATAATAAGTGGCATTTTGTATCCCAGGTGTGCCTGGCTCCTTAACGCAACCTCATCTTTCCCCCACAGGCCACCTTCCCTCCGCCAACAGCCATGGTCCCCCTTTCTTGACAGTGTCCAGGAAGCCAAGGATCTCAGAGAGCCTCCCCGGCAGATCAGAGATCTCTCCCTGCCCGCCCCCCCCCCCCCCCCCCCCGCCCCGCATTGAAGAGGAGGCTGTATGCACACCGTGGTGGCAGTCCCCAGCCCCAGGCCAGAATCCCCCTGAATGGAAACCGCTGAGTCGCACTCCAGTGCTTAGCTCTTTTAAGATGCCCCCATTGGGCCCCTGTATGGGTGACAAGATGATGCATGAGGTCTGGCTAAGCAGCTTATTTGTCTGAGCTGGTGATGGCCTTTGTCCTGAGTTGGGTTAATGGTAAGGGGCAGTGGCCCTTTAAAGCCTGGACAATGGACAGGCTTCTCAGGTCACCGAATCACTCAGCAAATGGCCTGAGCCCCTCCAAGCACGGGGGGCCTCTGCCCCTCCACTCCCTGCTAACCTCACTCTTCATCTAGTGACGCACTGCTCCCCTTCCTGGCCAGGAGGGACACTTAGATATAAAGGGAAAGAAAGACTCAAAGAGCATTCAATAGACAAAGGACTTCAGAGGAGGGAACCAAGACAGACAGAGGACCAGGGATAATTCCTGACCTCCTGCCTCCAGCCTGCGCTCTCCTGCCCTGCTCTTCCCCTCCCCCGAGATATGGCACCCACAGTGACCTGTGATAGTGATTTCCCAACGCACCTTCCACTACTGAAACCTAACACTACACATTACAGTTTAGACTTCTCAGGCTGGCAGTCAGGACCCACTAGAGTATGCCCCTTCCCCTCCTGCTTGAACCTCTCCAATACCTCCCCGGACCCCCACTCCAGTGAGGCACACCACTGGCCTTCATGACCTGCTTCAACCAAGGCAGCCCCCTCTTCTCAGCTTCCTACATTTGCCTCTGTGTAAGATCCTATTGAAAGAACACTTCAAGTGTTAACATTTTTCTCGAAGTTGTGAAAACCACTGATTAAAGTCAACCCATTCCTTGTATGAAGAGTGGCTGAGCTAGATTTGAAGCCAGGCCTTCTGATTCCAAATCCTGACTTTCTCTCAATGGATGTAGTCACTTATTCTTTCTACAAGATCTCTTGACCGCCTACTGTGTGCCAGCCACTGAGGTAGGGCCATGGGTACTGATGTGAATCCTGCCCCTGAGAAGGGGCTGAACGTTTACATCCTGTAAACGTTCAATGATGCAAATGTGGAAAGTGCCTAGTGGCTTTGGCATCTAGATGGCCATTGGTGACTATGGTAAGACCATTTTCAGGGTGTGGGGGCTAAAACCAAATGACAGATAGGAGGTGAGAGGGCAGAAATAGTTTGGATAACTGAGTCTAAGAAATTGGGCTTTGCATCACAGATTACTAATTACAACAGGAAAAAGATTCTTTACAGTGGGGAGATCAGGAATCATCCCCTGTGTGACCACTTAGTGGTCAGTAATATGAAGCAAGAATAAGTACATTCCATCACATGTGAGATGTGAACCTGAATCTTATCATGAGAAAACTTCAAGAGCCATCCAGTATGTAGGGACAGTCTGTGCGGCAGCTGGCCTGGATTTTTCCAAAAGGTCAATGTCATGAAAAAAGGGAATCAGGAGTGATAGGGTGGGTAGAAATTTCCTCTAGATTAAAAGAGACTAAATAAATATAGTAACCACATTTTTTTTTCTTTTAATTTATTTAAATTCAATTAACTAACATATAATGTATTATTGGTTTCAGAGGTAGAGGGCAGTGATTCATCAGTCTTATATAATACCTAGTGCTCATTACATCACGTGCCCTCCTTAATGCCTGTCACCCAGTTACCCCTCCCCCCACCCCCCTCCCCTCCAGCAACCCTCAGTTTGTTTCCTAAGATAAAGAGTCTCTTATGGTTTGTCTCCCTCTCTGATTTTGTCTTGTTTTATTTTTTCTTCCCTTCCCCCATGCTCGTTGTTTTGTTTCTTAAATTCCACATGAGTGAGATCATATGATAATTGTCTTTCTCTAATTGACTTATTTCGCTTAGCATAATACCCTCTAGTTCCATCCACGTCATTGCAAATGGCAAGATTTCATTTTTTTGATGGCTGAGTAGTATTCGATTGTATATATATATCATTTCTTCTTTATCCATTCATCTGTTGAAGGACATCCGGGCTCTTTCCACAGTTTGGCTACTGTGGACATTGCTGCTATAAACATCGGGGTGCACGTACCCCTTCGGAGCCCTACATTTGTATCTTTGGGGTAAATACCCAGTAGTGCAATTGCTGGGTCATAGGATAGCTCTATTGTCAACTTTTTGAGGAACCTCCATACTGTTTTCCAGAGTGGCTGCACCAGCTTGCATTCCCACCAACAGTGTAAGAGGGTTCCCCTTTCTCTGCATCCTCGCCAACATCTGTCATTTCCTGACTTGTTAATTTTAGCCATTCTGACTGGTGTGAGGTGGTATCTCATTGAGGTTTTGATTTGAATTTCCCTGATGCCGAGTGATGTTGAGCATTTTTTCATGTGTCTGTTGGCCATTTGTATGTCTTCTTCAGAAAAATGTCCATGTCTTCTAAATATAGCAGCCACATTCAAGCAACATTTGAATCTTGATTGGATCCTAAGTTTCTTTTAAGGCTATAAAGAAGACATTTAGGGAAGAATTGAAGAAATTTTTAAATATGGTATATATATATGTTAGGTGACATTGTGGAATGATTGTTCATTTTCTTAGTTGTGATCATGATAGATATTGTGGTTGGACGGGGGAATGTCCTTATTCTCAGGAGATGCATGCTGATGTAAGGTGTCCTGATGTCTGCAAGTGTCTTTCAAACAGCCAGAAAAAAAAAAATTTGTATAAAAAGATAATGCAATAAAGCAGTGTGGCATCATATTAACAATTGACAGATTTAGGTGAAGGGTATATAGATGTTTTTGAACTATTCTTTGGACTTTTCTTTAGGCTTGCAAGTGTTCCAAATAAAAGCAGGAGAGATGTTGCTTGGGTTGAAGGGAGATTGGACAAAGCAGCTGAGTTTTTGGAAAGGTTTCATGGGATGGGCAGGGTGTGGGCACAATTGTATAGTGCAATCCCACCTCCACCCCCTTTGGGAGCTCCAAATATAGAAACCCTGTGAACCTTTACAGAGAATTGATAGTTTAGCAGTTGTGATAAAACAGGCCCTTCCTGGGCGTGGAGGGGATTTGGTCGAGGCTCTGGAGCCAGTAATGGGAACCACATTGGCAGAAGTGTGCAGAGCCCCACCCCAGAAATACCCCTTCTGTGCTGAGGCAGGACAACTGGAACGAATTATGTGCATTCATACTCGTTAAACTGCCTTGGCACCAGAAGTGATCCCTGTAACCTGAGCTTTACAGCGGTACAGCTATAGTTAAAGTTGGGCCAGCCTTGCCCCGCACCCTCTCTGTCAGAGGTTTATAGCTAAAGCATAAAGCAATTCAGCATGAGCTGAAACATGAAAAACTCCTCCAGATTGTAAAGGCAAACTTTCCTGTTTAAAGCTTTCTAGCAAGGCAGCATTTTAGAATAAAACCTTTTCCGTCTCCTGCTTTTCCAGCCTTGGCCAGAATCCCAAAAGCCCCCCCCCCATCCCCCCCCACTCCCCATCTCCAACCGAGACCACAATCCAATCAAACACAGAAGCTGCTGCATTCTGTGGTTAGAAGGGTTGTACTGTGGCCAGGGAGTCCTGCCTTCTGAGTCTGAGCCCTAAAGCTGTGTGGCCTTGGGCAAGTTGGTTTCACTCTCTGAGCTTCAGCCTCTTGCTAATTTATAGACAATATTAATTACAGGGTTGCTCAGTCCATACGGGTGTGTGGTCATTGAGCGCAAGGAGACTGGACACACAGTGGCACTGTGTAAATATTGTCTTATTGATCACATCTGAGTGTGTCAAATACAGAGAGATCTGTGGAGACTAGTTGTCTCTCTTTTTTTTTTTTGCCATGCCACGAGGTGTTTTATTTTCATTCAACATCAAATAATTTGCTATAGTATCCCAGGGCAAACCGGAGAATTTGGCAGTCTGATTTGGGGGGGGTTCCCCTCAGAGACCCGCAGGCCAGAGTGCCCAGGTTCACAGTGCAGCTTGTCGCTCGTGTCCATCTTGCAGGTGGCTCTTCTTCCTCCACATCACAACTGGGGTGTCTCAAAGATGACGGGGGTGGGGAATCCTCTAGGTTCTTAGGAAATTCCATTCTGCTTCTCCTGCTCAATGGTCTCTTTGGTCGGCAGGGTGTTCTTCTCCTGCGTCTCCATTTCCTTCAGCTTGGCCTTATCGAAGCTGGCAATTTCCCCCATGTCCGGCTGTCCGCCATGTTCTTAAAGCAATCCGTGGAGTTCCACTCCGAGCCCGGCGCCTGGGGCTCCCACTCGCGTTGCTGCAGCAAGAGACCTGTCTTTTTTGATCATGAAGGAAAGCTTACCCAAAATTACTACTTTTACCTAAAAGGTAGCTGAAGTGCAGCTCTCATTAGAAGACAAATCACATGGAAAGACATAAGGAAAGAATTTGATTTTGTCCTCTTATTAAGAATTTCTGGTAAAAGGGGGGGTAGGCTTTGAAGTCAGATAGGCCCAGGTTAAAAACCAGCCTCTGCCACTTACTGGCAGTGTGCCCCCAGGCAGGTTAATAATCCCTTTGGAGCCTCGGTCACTTCATCTGTATAGTAGGGCATAATAATGCCAACAGAGCAGGGTGAGTGAGGAACCAACACACACCTTATGAAAAGCTCTTTGCCCAGCACCTACCAAATAGTCAGCATTTAATGAACAGAGCTGCGGCCATTATTGAATCTGAGAAGAGAAAGGGTCTTAATATTGAGACCTGTCTCTCAAGTGTTTTTCTTGGGCACCAGACCAATGACAGACCAAGGGCGGCCAGCTGACATCAAAAGCCCTGCCCTGCAGACCTTCCAACAGATGATGAAAATGCACTGTGATTTCTGCCCTTTTGAAGCTCTTGGCCTAGCCCTTCAAGCTACGAGGGGTTTGGTGGGCTTGGAGGACGCTGAGGATGGGGAGAAGCTTTAGTTGTTATTTCAAAGTAAGATAGCTCCTTCAACATGGCAGACTGGTTTGTTCAGAGCCCCGTACCTGGACGTGTGGTCCGGCAAAGGGGATAACCTTCACGCACCTGTTTCTCCTGGCAAACATGGCTAGCGATGGGTGGGAAAGTGTGGGCCAGAATCAGGTGGCTTGTTTTTTCTGCCTGACTCTAGATTAAGAACCCCAAACTGCTTCATAGGAGGTTCAGCATTTTCATTTGAGTCAGCACAGTGTCATCCAGTTTACCCAGCACAGGACCACCCCTCCGATCCCAGCTCTGCCCTCACTGGTGCTGGAAAGTCTCTCCACCTGCTTGGCCCTCACTCTTCAGGTCTCTAAAGGGAGACTAAGACCACCTGCTCTGCTGGCCTCTCCAGCCGGTCATGTGGCTTCTATGAGCTAAGACATGGGAGAGTGTCCCCTGCATAAGAGGACAGGAGGCAGCCCCCAGGAGCACGCTCTCTAGCCAGGCAGGCGCATCGTATGCACTGAGCGTGCTACGTGTTTTCCTGCAAAGCTACATGCAAACAGAGGATGTTATTACTAAAATACTTGGTAAATAGAATGTTTAGTAAATGGAAACATTGTGAGTATAGGATAGGAGAGAGAGAGAATACTAATATTTACTTATCAGCTGCTACCCTTAATTTATTCTGGTTTTGGCATCTAGATTCTTGACTGTGTATTTTTGCACATTAAAGTAACACACCTGGATTGTCAAGACTTTCAAACAGGTCATCTACGATAACACTAAAGATCTAGGCATGTTTTCCTACTAGAAAAAAAAGGATTTTCAAATATGCCTTGAAAATCGCCGTCCCTCTGGACAGGTGAGAATTTATGATAGGCAATTAAAGGATGTGTATTTGCTGAATGTGTATTTCTCCTGCTAAAGCAGAGGAAGTAATATATAAAAGGGGGAAGATGAGGTTTGAAAGGGGCTGGACTTGCTTCCTGCCCATTGGCAGGTTGGGTTAAACATTTCCAATCTGTGCATTCCATGGGTGAGCTCTCTATTGCTCACAGCCACTCCCAACCCCTCCCCCCACACCAGGTTCCCTTCTTTTTCTGTGTCCCTTCTTTCAAGAGTCAACGTCCTTCAAAATGTGCCTCTTCCAGGACTGAAAAAGTGCCTAAAAGTTGGGGAGTGAAATCACCCCCTTCCTTTGGGGACTCCTGTCCCAGCTCAGGGGCTGTCACCTATGAACTGGGAACGGGTGTGTGTTTGTTGTCTGACAGGTACACACTCATAAGGGTCTTTAGCTAGGGCCCCTGCTCTGGGGCTGTGGTCAGATGCACATTTCTGGGGTGGGGAGAAAGAATCTATCCCAAAGATCCTCACAGGATCTCGTGCCAGAGGAGTTTCATCAGGTTTCAAAGTCTGGTCAGCGTTCCCACTGCACCTTCAGCCTTGTGGGGGCTCTCTCGGAAAGACGCCCCATCTGGAGGAAGGGCACAGGCTTTGGAGTCAGCCAGAACCAGCCTTGGATCACCGCTTCTCCAGTTTGTAGCCACATAGCATGGAACCCTCCATCTCCCACTCTGAGTCTGAGTTTTGTCCTTCACAAAATAGGGTAAGAATTCTTACCCCGGGGGTGGGGGGCAGTTGGCAGGACTGAGTTAGGTAGTACTGGTGAAAAGATGAGCGGGGTCCTGGCACATGGTAAACACGAGAATAAGTCAGTCCTCTTGCCAGGCGTATGTACTGCCCACAGGGCTTGCGCTTGTGAAAAGATAAGGGATCCAAGATGGGGAGGCAGATCAGCCTTTGCCCTAGAGGAAGGCCAGCCAGCTGGTACGTACTCAGGGCTGTCCTCAGTGTGGCTCACACCGTGCTTCTGCATGTTTAAAAAGACCTCATCACCCCGAGTCTCACCACCGCTCGGGGGTGGGAATAACTACTTCTCAGGATTGTCACAGGATCCAATGAGATCACATGTGTGAGAGCATCGGGCACATGGTAGATGCTCAGCAAAAGTTGGATTTTACAAAAAAGAAATCTTGGGGCACCTGGGTGGGTGAGTCGTTAAATGTCTGCCTTCGGCTCAGGTCACGATCCCAGGATCCTGGGATCGAGCCCCAAGTTGGGTTCCCTGCTCGGTGGGAAGCCTGCTTCTCCCTCTCCCACTCCCCCTGCTTGTGTTCCTGCTCTTGCTATCTCTGTCAAATAAATAAATAAAACCTTAAAAAAAAAAAAAAAAGAAATCTTGTTAAAGACAGGCCAAGAGTGCTGTCCGTGATCCTTTGGAGACAGTCCCCTGCCTGCACCAGGGGCAGCTTCGTGAGGGGACAGCTGCAGGGAGAGCCTGCTCTATATTGTACAACACACTGGGGTGGGCACCGAGAGCTCCCCTGTCGGCCCTGCCCCCGCACCTGGCTAGTGTCCTGCCAGGGCTCTGTCTTCCTGCCTCCCAGCCCGAGGTCAGAAGACTTTCAAGTCAAGACCTGACCAGAACAGCCTCTTCCTGTTGGACAGTCCTGGTCCTGTGTGTGCTTGGCGCAGGTCCCTCGGCCTTCCCACGTAGGCCCATCCGCCAGTCCCCGGTGGGTCACTTTCTCTGTTCCTCCAACACACCTGACCCCTTTCCCAGCTCTGCCCTTTTCTGCAGGAGTACGTTTTCAAGGCACCTGTAAGTGCCTTCATGTCCCTTGGCATGTCCCTCCATGCCAGCATTGTTCCCTTACGTGGGTGAGGCAACTGAGGCTCAGAGAGATCAAGCAGTTCACCCAGGGTCGGGCAGCTAGTGGGTGACCAGCCCATAGTGGCCGGCGTGAGAGTTCGTGGTCTCCGCACGCACCGTGGGCAGGGCTCCCAGGAGGAGCTTCATGGTGCCGTTGGTTTGAGGGGACACGCCTGCCCAAGCATTCAGAGTGCAGGACGTTTGTTCACTCGTTCACTTAACAAAGTGAGGCAATTTGTCGGGTTCTCTTGGTAACTCTTAGGCACAGGGGCTCAGGCAGAGACAGCTCTCGGCTTTAGCAGAGAATGGCTTGAGGATGCTACTTCTGGTAGGCCTAGGGCCAGAGGGAGAAGAGAAAGCAGCTGTAGAGATTGGGGTAAGTGCTTGGCTTGTCAGAAACATAATCCCCCCACACCTGTGCCCTGGAAACACAATCCAGGGCTCTGAGATGCACTTTCGTCTGTCACCAAGGTGTCCCCAGGGTGACCTGCCCAACCGTATCAAAGCTGGTGGGGCTCAGGTTACAGGGCCCATTCTCAGGGCCCTTGAGTACCAACAATGGCTGTTTGTCCTTTGGAGCTGCCATCCCCCAGGAGGAATGTTAATGGACCAAGAATGGGGGGGGAGGGGGACAGACTGACCAGTTAGAGCCCACGCTCAGGTCAGCCTCTTGAGTGAGCTCATCCGTGCATGTCTGCTAGTCCGTCCAAGAGACTCTTCAACCAGTTCCAGGAAAGCGGGATTCGTCCTCTGCTTTTCCTAGCTCAGACCACCACTCCTAAGGCTGGAGGTTGGGGGAAGGGGTCCTCTGCTTAATCTGGGATTTAGTCTACCCCTTGGCAGAGTTTACAGCTCAACTCAAAAAATATTTAAAAGCAGAAAAACTAAAAATGGCTTGGATGTCCAATAATAGAAAGTTGGTAAAGTGACATTATCTCCTGTCCATTTGATGATCTTTTAAATTGCTGTTAAAATCATGTATTCAAATAATGTTTAAAGATATGAAAAAAACCTCTTATTGTATATGTTAAGTGGAAAGAGAGTGAGATAGAAAACTGTATATACAGTAAGAACTGAATTTGATAAGTACATGTTTACATATGTATAAGAAAAGACTAGAAGGAAATAGACCAGGGCACATTATCGGTAATTATTATTGGGTGCTGTGGCTATAACAGAGTTTTGGTTTTTCCCTTTGAGCTTTTCTTCTGTATACATTTTCTAGCAAAAATATTCTTACTTGAGAGTCAAAAAGAAAATTAATTTCTTAAAAGTTAATTTATTTCACCCCTACTCTGCCTGACACTGTGCTGGGTGCTGGGGATAAGAGATTTAGAAGAACCTAGCCTCTGCTCTCCATGAGCTCATAACCCAGCAGGGCATAAAAATACACCAGCAGAGTCTTTTAATCGTTGTTTTCAACAACAACAACAGCAGAAGCAGCAACTATAATACCGACACGTTTGTTAATAAGTGCGATGGAGTGTTCTAAATGCTTTATGTATGTTTACATTTAAACCTTACAACTCAATGGGTAGGCAGTTACTAACCCATTTTACTGATAGCGCAGGACACCATGGGAACAGAGGGAAGAGAGATTAACTCTGTGTTGGGGTAAGGGCGCAGTGAAGGAGGCCGCAGTCAGGAACCTGCACGTATGCTGATCCCTGCAGGAGAAATGTGAGTTCTCCAAGCAGACCGAGCAGGGGAAGGTTTCCCAGGTGCAGAGAACACCGTGAACAAAGACACCAAGGGACAAAAGAGCAAGACATCATTATGAAATGGCTAACACCACACTCCTTCCTCCCCAGCGAGAAGCCAGAAAGGTCCGCGGGACCACTTTCTGAAGGGCATAGGAGACCATGCTGGAAGTTTGAGCATAATTCCATTAAGCAGTGGCGAGCCATGGAGGTGTCTTGACATGGCCAGCGCTGCGTGGGAGGAAGATCGTTCTGTCTTCTTAAACCCCGTGAAAAGCTCAGCTGTACGTGGAGAGAGAAGTGTTCCTCTGGAGACTGAGTGTTGCAGGAAAATTCATCTCCGTTCCAGCTGACGAGGCAGAGAAGGAGAAAGGAAATGGCAGGAGGCCATGGAAATATATGATTTCCTTTACCCTTACCAGCTTGTAGAAAGTCACTGCAAGCCATGTGGAATCCAGCCCCAGGATGAGAGACGAATGTGCTCAGAAATGTGTTTACCACCTAGCCTGGGGAAAGGTGTTACTGCCGGAAGAGAGACTTGGGAATTCCAAATGGACTTTCGGGTTTCAATTCGATTTCTGTGCTTAATTAGCCCAAAACACTGCTGTTCCTGCCATAAAAACTAGAGAAAGTCTTGTGTGACAATGCTATCAGGACTTGTATTCCAGGCGTGGTTGGAGCTGCATGTATTACGGAAGTCCCCCAGCCCCTCCCCATAGAGCTGACAGTCATAGGAAGCGAGGGTGACCCTCTGTGGATCCCTCTGCGATGCCTTTCTGTAGCTAACATGGAGGTTCCCAGATTATGGTCCGTTGTACTTGTCCACAAGGGTTCTGCTTGCACCAAAAAAGACAATTGGAATGATGTAGGGAGTTTGCAGCAGGATCATCTCTTATTCAGACATTGTCCTTCCTACTGAAATACCCCTTTTTCAATGAAGTGATGATGAGTAGATTGTGCTATTTTTGGTTTTGACTTTCTGTTTAACTTTACCATGAAATGCAAAAGTCTGGGAACCACTAAGCTTATGCCTTACTGATCTATACTTCGTGTCATGCTGTGGGAGAGATGCACAGATGAGTAAGACATGCACTTGACCCTTAAAGACAGATAATCATGTGTAGTAATCCAAGGTATAGGAAATGATGAGTTTCATTGGGAAAAGGCTGGGAGTGATCATGAGGAGATGCTGGGAGGAAGATACATAAGAACTTATAATATACTATTTTTACAACTTGTCGATGAGTCTAAAATTATTTCCAAATAAAATTAAAAATTTTAAAAAAAAGAAGAAGACTGGCACCTAGGGTGAATGGTAAGGGGGCCAGAAGATGGTTGGTAAAAAAATAGTAGCCCAGGATTGTCATTTAAAGCTGCATGAGGGTGGATCTTGAGTGTCAGGCTAAAGAGTTCACACTTGACTCTACCGCTAGTGTGGAGCCATGGAAGGTTTTCAATGAAGGGTAAAACATGGCCAGATTTCCTACTAGAAAGATCACTTGATAATCAGGGGATGATGGATTGTTGAGAAGTGAGCCTGGGGGTGGTTGAAATAACCTAGAGAGGATGATCTTTAAAAGTATCCCGAAGAGGACTTGCTCTGTAGGATGATAATAGGTGCTACTTGAAAGAGGGGTTCCACAGACTAAAAAAATGGGAAATGTCAAGGTTACAGAGATGTCTTTCTGTGAGAGTCCTCAGAGGCATTAATTTGATTATATGCACTGTGTTTCTCTAAAGAGAGGAGATAATATGGAGGATTTACCAAACCTTTTTGACCATAGGACCCTCTTAGGAACTTCTCGCAGGACTTGTATTCAGGAAAAAACAAAAACAAAAACACTTCAGTCAATACTGGCTAGCATTGGAGATGGAGAGGAGCAGGTATTTATGGTTCAATCCCTCCTAACCTCTAGCCTCTGCAAACTGGAAACCATGGCCTGAACATACGCAGATCCCTTTGTGCTAGGGGAGCCGGTGCCCCCTTAAACCACTCTTCCTTCCCCAGCTGTCTGAGCCTGGGGTCACCACCCTTCCCAATGCACCAGAGGCTCTTCTGTGGGTCCATTAATAGCGGGAGAACAGTAACATCACAACCCAATATTTTAGAATTTCAATAATGAGAAATAATTCAATGTTTTCATTAAGAAGGGAAGTATTTTTGAAGGATTCTTTACATGTCATTTTCTTTTTTTTTTTTTAAAGATTTGATTTATTTATTTGACAGAGAGCGACACAGCGAGAGAGGGAACACAAGCAGGGCGAGTGGGAGAGGGAGAAGCAGGCCTCCCGCGGAGCAGGGAGCCCGACGCGGGGCTCGATCCCAGAACCCTGGGATCATGACCTGAGCCAAAGGCAGACACTTAACGACTGAGCCACCCAGGCGCCCCCCTACATGTCATTTTCTAATTAAGTTCCTTAACCTCTTTTTTGCATTTGAGTGAAAATATATAGTTTTTCATCACTATCCTTCTAAATGAACCCCACCTTGACTTTGACCTGTGTGCTATAATGAGTTAAGGTGGCCTCTCTCCTTCCCCACCCACCTTCTCATTCTATTTTGTGGTTGTCAATACCACATTGATCATTGCAATGCTCAAGTTTTTGAGCATTTTCACTGTAGTTCATTAAACCCTCTGATCTTATGACATCTACCAGCTTCTGCCAGTTGTTTGACCTTCAGTGGGTTATTTAACCTCTCTGAACATTGCTTTACTATCTTCACTATGGGAAGAGCAATTCCTACCTCCCATAGCTAGTGCAGGAAAGTGCTGGGCACATTAGTATATTTAGGTACTTGGCAAGTATTCTTTCTGATGTTCTCTTTCCAGTGATTAGCATCGTCATACTCTGCACTTACAACTCCTCAAAAATGCTTGTTGAGTGAAGGCAGGTGCATGCACACAGCTGCCACTGGCCTAATAAAGATTAATTAAGGAGCTAATTGCCCCCTTTAAAGCTTTATATATTCTCTCTTTTGCCTTCCTTTCAATAAAAGCACTTAACTTTGTAATAATAATTTGTAATAATAATTACAAAATGACCCTGCTCAGTTGGTATTATTGCTCCCATTTTATAAACTTGGAAAATGGGGCTCAGATTGAAGCTATATTAAAGTTCAGATTTTTTTTTAAAGGATTGACTTATTTATTTGAGAGAGAGAGAGCAGGGCCAGAGGGAGAGGGAGAGAAGCAGACTCCCTGCTGAGCACAGAGCCCCATCACGGGGCTCCACGAGGGGCTCAATCCCACTACCCTGAGACTGTAACCTGGGCCGAAATCAAGAGTCAGACGTTCAACCGACTGAGCCACACAGGTGCCCCCAGATCTTTCTAATTCCTAAGTCCATGTCCTTTAACATTGTACCAGGAATGATGGGATCCATTCCTTCTTCTGCTCTTACAGTCAAGTCAACAGTTATTGACATATGCTGGGTGCCAGACACAAGACACAGTCCAGCCCTCTCAGAACCCACCTTCTAGTTGAAGGAGATGAAACGTGTGCATGAAACTTACAAGGCAACCCGGTAACACCTCATTTATCCCTCACTGGGAAATGAGCTGTTACGTTAAGTGAATTTTACAGATGGAATCACAGAGCTTTGACTCAAAGGGGCCTTAGAGATCTCATGGTGAAACCCCATTATTTTAAGAAATAATGCTCAAGAAGAAATGCTCAGTGATCCTGGGTGACCTCCTGTAGCTGGCTTTGTTGAATTATTGTAAGACCCAAGACTAGAACCCAGCTCTTCTGACTTCCAGGCTAGGACTTTAAAAATATATTAACACTTTTCTTAAAACAGAGTATGTATTTCTTGGGAATCTGTGTTAGATGGAGGGCTCCCATCCTAGACTTTTCTGCATGCCTTGGGATCATCTTTACAATCAGCATTATAACACGATACTTGAAAGCAGCAATGCCTTTGAACCTTCAGATGTGTGTTTAGGATAGTTCCTTATTACCGTGGTCCCAGATAGTTGCCTTTACCCAATTCCATCATGTTGTTTTCAAAAATACCCTTAGAGGTATTTTTCTGGTTTCTTTGTACACATGCACGCATGAAATTGAACAAATTATGAGAACCCTATGGTTAAACAGACTTATTTGTCCTTTACTTTCCCTGTAAAATGGGCACAGTACAATAACCTATCTCATAGAATTGTCATACAAGGAGCAAAAGGTGCCTGGAAATTAATAGTGCTTAGCTCCCTTGCTTTTTTTCAAGTATTCAAGAAACTCTTAAAAGTTGCACACTTCTTAACTCGCAAAGTGCACAGGAATAATGAAACAGAACTAAAATAAGTGTTGGCCACAAAACACAATCCCCTCCTGAGTAGTAAATCAAAAGTTCCTCTGCTCCAAAAAAAACCACATATAATATGTCTAGTTTCTTCCTCCCAGGACGATAAAGAAGGCTTTAACACAAAGCATAATTCATATCATCTCCAGATCTAGGGCCATAGCACCTCATGAAAACTATTAACACATCTTCCACCGCCTACTTTATGAACTCATATAAAAGCAGATCAGGTGAGCTTGCTCTAGGTAATGGCCGACTCCCCCAAGCATGTGAAATTTGACCTGATGTGAAGCGATTGTTTCAAATTCACTCTGGGAAGAGGGAAAGCCTCTGTGTGATATGCATAAGCACTCTTAACAGCACTTCAGCATGGATTCCATTGACTTCAGCATTGAAAGGGACCTTCTAAATCCTCTAGTCTAACCCCTAAAAGATATAGAAACTGAGGCCTGGAGAAGGGCCAAGATTTCCCCAAAGCAGAGTCTGGGACAGATCCCAGGTGTCTCATTCTTCTGAGAACCCTCCACTCATCACACAGCAAAACAAGGAGGGACAATAATCAAGGTCTTTCTGTGGATTTTGTTGGTGTCTTTGTGTTTCCCCTTTTCTAAATAAGCATGCCAGACTCCAAGTTTCTAAGATCCTTTAGGTTTGTGAGAGATGAATAAATGAATATGTGAATGAACGAAGCCCGGATCAAAGTCCCTGTGTCATGACTATAGCCCTGATTTGCCTTTTTGCAGACTCTCCTTGGCAGCATCTCCTTTGCCCCCTTTCTTGGCCTTTATTTGTACCTGATGAACTTGTCTGAGGAGCCACTCTTTTTACCATACTTAGGGCTGCCCTTTCTGGAAACCATACTGCCCTGAGTGCTTGCCTAAGTGACAGGTATTCTTTAAATTCCCCAGAGTAATTCACACAGACAAAAGTAAAGTCTAATTCTCAGTGGCATCTTTACACTAGGAAACCAGTGAGCCAGTCTTGTCCCCTCTTCCTTTCCCCCAAGAAGGTGTTTTGAATTTGTGTCTGCACTTGGTCAACAGGAATAGCCAAATGTAAGGTCCAGAGCCGGGAGCTCTTGGCGAAGCAGAGAAGGGAAAGGGGGAGTTCATATTTATTGAGCTCCTGCCAGGAGCAACATGTCATCTCTTTTCCAGGGGCAAGTATTCTTAGCCTCATTCTACAGAAACTGAGGTCTGGGTGGGCTGAGTGAGACCCTCCACTCACACGCGGCACTGGGGACTCCGGGGTCTGCCTGCCCTTCACACTACCCCCACCCACTGCTGCCCCAGAGAGACTACCTTGGCCTCCCAATGCTTCCGAGATTGAAACTTAACAAATCAGCAGCAATGTTATCTGGGTTTAGATGTTGCAAAATCTCATTGGCATTTCACGTGGTTGGGTGTTTGAGTGTATTTTTATGTCTTGCCTGGGGCTTGAATACAAGTTACAAGCAGCACCAAAGACCAAACCAAGAAAGAAAATGGGGGCAGCCAACCTTGTAACCTTAGCTAATCTTTAATCATCCCTTAATTGAGGACCCATGGTGTAGATATAGTAAGACTAATAACTATGTGTTGAGTTTATGCAGCATTTTAACTTCCCAAACTCCTTCACATGTATTATAATAATAATCACTGCCATTTACTGAGCCCCAGCTGGGTGCCAGGGACTGCAGGAAGTTCTTTATATGTGCTCTTTGGTTTCTCTCCTCTGTCCTGCCAGGGAAGTGTTTATCGGTTTCTTGCAAATGGAGAAAGCACATCTCCCTGGGCCAGAGGGGAGGTACTTGGGCAGTCTTTCGCCCCAGATGCAGGCAGGAGCCCTATTCCATGTTCGACACTGGCTTCCAATTTATAGGTGGTGCTGCCTGTGACAACAAATGGCAAACTTTGGTTGAGTACTTTCTATGTGTCAGGCAGCCTATTAAATGCTTTACAAGAATTCTTCCACTAAATTTCCCATAACCCTAAGAGGGAGGTCTTACTATTATCATTGGCCTTTGTACACAAAGTAACTAAAGCACAGAGGTTCTGTGAAGCTGCCAAAGGTCACACAGCTAAGGAGTGAAGTTCACATGCAGCCGAGGCTAGAATCCTGATCTGATTACAGAACCCATATGCCTGTTACCATTCCACACAGTGGCTTTACCGCTTAGCAGCCTAGTGCCCCTGGGCCAGTCACTTACCCGGATACTCCAGAATGGGAACAGTAACACCTGTTTCACTGGATGTACAGGATTAAATAAGATGAGTTTGCCAAAAATCAGTGGGTGCTGATACGTGGCTTTTGTTTGTTTGTTTGTTTCTTCCTTCCTCAGGAGATCAGTGACCTGTAAATATTTACTGATGTATTTTTTAGATGCTTTGAGGCAAAGGTAATATTCACTGTTTCCTACTGCCCATCTTTTATATTTCACAACTGGGAAAACCAGTGCTTTAGGCTGTGAGTCTTGGAGTCAGACAAGCCCCTGGCCCCAGCTGACTCCGTTCTCACCATGCCCCATTTCAGGACTGGGGAGCTTCTTTCTTTTTAATATGTACTGGGGCTTCTGTGAGGACTCGAGAACTCCCAGCCTGCCTTGAAAAAAACCCTGGCTTCTGGAAAGAGACAGAGAGAGAGATAGAGAGGGAAGGGAAGGAAAAACCTCACAAGCCACATGGGGAAATCGTGAGCAGGGCACTTCTCCACAATCTGTTTTGTAATTTTCTTCATGACTGGTGGGTAGAGAGAATCCACGTAGCCCTGACACTTTTTGGCTGCTCAAAAAGTGCCCTAACATCCCTGAAAGGGAGGGTTAACAAGCGGGGGGAAGAGTTGCTGGCGGCCATCAAAATGATGAAGTGAAATTTCAAATTACATTAGATGTTTGCTTAAGGAACAACAGATGAGGCCCTGTGGATTCTCAAATCCTCTTGGCAACACTGCAAAATGAAAGCATAACCATTTGGAACCCTTCCCCCGGACCGTATGAAGTCTGAGTCGAAAAGATGACCTTTTAACGATAGCTTCCTGCCTCTGAAGGGTTAGAGTGTGTCGAATTTTTCTTTGCTAAAGGCCTGGTTTTAATCATTGCCACAGTCAGAAGAAAGGGCTCTTATCCACACTGTTCACTTTTTTAAATATCTGAGATGTTCTTCAGGTTTACAAATAAGATTTTTTGAATCAGGTTCCTGTCCCTTTTCTGGTAATCTGTAGAGTATGACCTTTGTCACCTTCAACAAGCATTCACTGAGAACCTACTGTGGTCCATAACTTCACCCAGGTGGGTGAATCTCATCTTCCCAAGTATCCTGGCACTGAGGTTTTGCATTTTTCTTATTCTATAGATGAGCAAACTGAGGCTCAGAGAGCTTAGGTTATTGTCAAGATCACACACAGCTAATGCATGAGTAACACCTAGCCCCGTGAAGAAGGAAGAAAAGGTGTTTCAGGCAGAGAGCCCTGTGTGTGCAAAGACTAGCTCCAAATATATTGTTCTTACTAAATACTACAACTAACTCCATCATTAGGGGAAAATGGGGCTGTATTCAGTGGGCAATGGGGAACCACAGCAAGTTTCTGAGACAGACAATGGCAGAATCAGAGCTTTAGGAAGATTGATCTCTTTGCTTCTCTCTCTACATCAATCACATTCCATAATCCCAATATTATTCTATCATGTTGTAACCGTGTACAGTACCCAGAACAAGTGTTGCACCAATTGCACCAATATAGAAATGAGGCCTAGAAATATCATATAAGCCATCCACGTTCACAAGCTTACTTCTTACTTCTAGAACTATTTCTCCCTGGGGAGCACCAGCTCGGCAGGCACTTCTCTGGTCTGTAAAAGCCCATCCCTCTCTGTAAAGCTCTCCTGGGAAAATTAAAATGGGTCCTGGACAGAGGCACAGAGCTGCCCCAGTCTAAGTTGTTCAGTCCTTCTGCCACCCACCCCACCCCACCTCACCACTGCCATGGCTTCTGTTCTGTCCAGAATCTAAATTTAATTAATCTTTAAAGAAACCTGTGCTGGTAAAATGGGCTCCCAGCTGAGCACCCCTTGTTTTCAATGTTCGGTGGCTAAAAAAGGCACATTTTGCACTAAAATGACAGAATGTGGGCGTGGTGAACTTTTGACACAGCAAAAAACTCCTTCAAGAGAAAACCTACAACCACCTGAAGCTTGGCTTGGCTGGATTTATGCAGATCATCCCCAGCCCCAGCAGGATATTCTCAACTATTATACAGGAGCCCCTTCCCCCCCCCACCCCGCCCCGGCTCCCCCAAGGGGCCCTGATCCTCAACCTAAGCCTTAACATTTCCATGATAAAGGCCACCATCTCCCATTTCATCACTTACCTCCCCAAGAACCATTTAAAGACCTAGGCAGTCCCTTTGTGGGAGGATTTTCCTAGGTCCCCTTCCCTGGCCTTCTCTCCCTCTGGTCTCTTCTGAACCTGCCACTTCTTCCAAGGGAGAGATTAAATCAGTTGCAAGGAGCTGTTTAATTAAACTCTCCCCCTCCCACCTCTCAAGTTGCTGGAGACTTCTTTTGACTTCGCCTTGGCTATGCCTAATCACTGTAATTTAGCAGATTCTGTAATTACCTGCCACACACGGAAGCAGTTTGATTGCTGTTTCCCTGTCCTGCCGAATTCAGCCTCAGCTGACAGCCGAGTGTACCCTCCACGAGTGTCTGCACCATCCCTGCAGCAAGGGGAGTGATCTGGATTTACAGGCAGCCTTTGAGGGGGGCCAGATGTATGGGCAAATGGGGCCAGAGGTGTGGGCAATGAGCAGCACTTTGAGGGTGAGCTTCTCTGCGTGGCGGCGCGGGGCTGCAGGTGCGTGACCCAGATGGGTCTTGAGCTGCAGGCTCTGTCGCCAGTCACCTGCCGGGTGCATTTTTCTTCATGCAAGTCGCAGATACAAAAACGTGGGAAGCACATAACACCATTGCACCGGGATCTTTGCATCCGTAAAGGTAGCCCTTAGCCCCATTTTGCAGAGGAGGAAAGTGAGACCGAGACTTTCCAACTCATAGGTGGTAGACCTGGGTTTGAATCCAGTTGGCATCACACCAAAACCCCGTCCAGCCAGTTCATGCCCATCCCCGGGTGCCTGTCACCGTGCTGAGTACATCTCTCATGTATTCTTATTTCATCCTTACAACAATATTATGTCATTGTGGATTAGATTTCATTATTTCCATTAATTATCAGGAAAATGGGATTCAACACATTAGGCAGTGTGTAGGAAGTCACACAGCAGGCAAATAAATGGGAGAGTTGGAATTTGAACCTATGTGGGTCTGATTGGAAAGCCCACACTAACCCCCACGTTTTCCTCCTCCCTTTATTATATAGTAAGTTCTCATGTCTTCTGAGATATCTTTCAAGGCTATGGAATCTGTCAAGCTCCTTACAGATTTTTGAATTATTTGCACACCATTCTAATTGTTTTACCTTCTTCATACATACATTTACATATCCTAGTAGTTGAGAGCTGTTACATTAGGAATCAGTGGCAGAGTGGTGTTTCTTCTTCGCAGGCTAGGGGGAAAACCCTTTTTGCCTCTTAAAGCATAATGTTGCCCTCTTGAAACTTTCCAGTGAGGGTGGGGGGGACAGCCTCTGGAGCAGACCCCCTTTCTTCCTGGGCCCCCCAGTCTTCTCCCAGGAAACTGTTGGAAGGCACAGGGCTTCAGCACAAGGGAAAGCTGGCTGTAGACAAAGAGCCAGGACACCCAGGGGCTGCTCTCTTTGGATGGCTGCAGAGTAAGGAAATGACCCCGGGGCCCCAGCCCTCTGAGGCAGAATGAGGGTGGGTTGGGATGATGGGGATGGCTTCAGAGAAGGCAATGGCCCCACGATAGGACCTTGTTTTAAAATGGCAGCAGCCAGTGGGCAGGGACGTGGAGGTTTGGTACTGTCCTGGGAGTGGCTTCAGGGATCCCAACAAGACAGACCTAGAGAGAAACAACATACCTTCCCAGTGTCAGGAAGTTGGAAATGAAAACTCTGTTACTGAGGGTTGCTTTGAATGATGTGTGATTAAAAGAGAGAAAGAGCAGGACTTTTTTCTTCTTTCTGGGATGGAAGAGAGAGCTGAGCCTGAGTGCCAACTCTCTGATAGATTCTTTGCTTTGACATAGTTCCTGACTTGAAGGACATTGGTAGCAGAAATCAGTAGAAAGCTTCACATGCATCTTCTAAGCCTTAAAAATGCAGAGCCCTTTGACTTAACACAGGAGTGTATGTCAGTCATGTGCGTCTGGTCTTATGAGCCCTTGGGAGACATGGCTACGTCCTATATTGTGGGTAAAAGCTTCTATAGAGAAACCTCTGGGTGCCCTATTATCCACTGTTCAAATCCCATTCCTTCCCTCAAGCTGTCTCTCTTGTTTTTGATCTGTATAAACTTTTTCTCCATTGACATCATTTACTTTACAATGGTCTAATGTTTCTTGATACCTGTTTAATTATCTTTAAGAGAAAAGAGAGGAGAGGGAGTGGTGTAGAGCCAGCTACTTCCCTTACAAATTTTGCTTATTTTTTTCCTGATACAAAAGTAATATATCATTGATTCTTTGAGAATAAACGAATAAATTCCCACGCCATCCCTGTAGATGAAATGAGTAGATCAGTTAAAAAATGGCACACAAAAGCTAGCAAAGTGCTTCAACATTAAATCATTTCCTATGCTAGCAGCCACAATGCACACAAGCAAATAATTCATCAGAAATAAGCTCAGGCATACAGCAAAATAATCCATGTGAGAGAATTGCAACATCATGCTTACACATGGACTAAAAGCAAATGCTTCGCTGAATATCAGTGAACTGCAAACAAACAACAACAAAAAAAATTTGAATGGTTTATAGGAAAAACATATTTTGGTGAATATCGATGCTTTATAACAAGCAGCAAAAATATACAGTATCCTGAAGATTTTAATCTTTATCCCCAAAACCTAGAAAATCATCATCTGCAAAGCCAGGTAAATCAGCATTTCCAAAGCCTTCAAAAGCCTATATCAGTGATGGATTCCAGATGATTCTCCTAATCACTGGTGTTCACCACATTAGAAAGTGAGTTATCTTGATCTGTAAAATACCACCCTGCAGCTCTGTTTACTGTGGACTTTCTCAAACTGTAACATCAACATCAAACCCAGGGTTAAAGCTATACCTCTATGGCTTTTTTTTTTTTAGAAGAAAATACTTTTATTTGTTGTTATTCTTTTTTTTTCAAAGATTTTATTTATTTATTTAACAGAGAGAGAGAATGCAAGGGCACAAGCAGAGGGGGTGGCAGAGGGAGAGGGAGAAGCGGGCTCCCCGCTGAGCAGGCAGCCAATGCAGGGCTCGATCCCAGGACCCTGGGATCATGACCTGAATTGAGGCAGGCCCTTAACCTACTGGGCCACCCAGGTGCCCCATATTTGTTATTATTCTTAAATAAAAACAGTAAGTATACCAAAAGTTAAAAGTTAAATTTTGGTGAAATGTTTGTGATAAGGAAAATAGCAGTCCCTTGCCCCAATCCTCGCCTCTCCCAGGTCCCACTCTCCATCAGACAACTCTGATCTCTGCTAGCTATTTCCCCTGCTGTTTAACTTCCTGTTTTTAAATAATGTTCATATACTGGTATTTCTTAATTTATCAATTTTAGCCATTATCTGTTGACTTCCTCCAATGGAAGAACTCCCACACTACCCGCTCTCTTGCTTTTCCTCTCCCTACAACCCTAACATAATTGTTATAATCATTTTTTGGTTAAATATGTAGTCATTTGATTACATAATTATGATTATGTAAGAATATGGGTTTTTTGGTTCTGTTTTGGGGGGGTTTTTTTGCTCCTGAGCCAGTTGTGCTTATACATGCCTTCATTTTTCTTAGAGTTGTTGATTGTTCTTTCTTTTATTGCCTTGTTTGAGAAATTGCAAATGGTTCAGTGTGGCTAGGATAAGATCCTTAATATAAGGGATATGGTGACATACGAGGCTGTAAAGGGCCTGGATCTTAAGCAGACTTGAATGCTCAGTTAAGGAACTTGCACTTTATCTTGAGAGAAACGAGGACCCATGGAAGGGCTTTATGCAGGGAAGCAAACTTCTGGAACATTCTCTGATGACTGTATGAGAGAACCACACGGAAACAGTTTTCAAACTGACATGGAAGTGTGTTTGAAAGTATCCACATTCTCACCATCTTTCCAACATAACTGGTGCCATCTTTAGAAAGCTCCCAAATTTGGATAGGTGTTTGGCAAGTTGCTGACAGACTCCAGCTCTCCTGCATTTTTCTTCCCCACCAGTATCAATTCGGAAGGTTGAGAATCATCTTTCTCTCTCACTGCCTCCACTTGGAATTTCCCAAGATGCACCTGGAATTATCCAGTCACAAAATGGTCCAGGTTGTGGGCAACAAAACTATTCCTCTCGACTTCCCCCAGCCCCCCCACACACTTGTTTTGAAGTAAAAATAGCTAAAACACTGATGGATAGAATATGTGAATCACCCATCACCAGTGAATTAGAATTTATGCTACACCCAAAATGTAGCTCCCAAGCTGAAATCACACGTATCTTAATTGGTGCTTTTTGCTCTGTTTTGTTTTGTTTAGGGAGAAAGAGGGAAAGGATGGCAGTTTTCAAAAGAACAGTGCAGAGGAAGAATACAGATTTGGAAGGTTGCTTAATAAGAATAGAAACAAGGGTTCGTATCAGTGGCAATGGGTGTGAATTTATTTTCAATTATGCAGAGTCACAGCTTTGCCATCTTAATACGTATAGATGAGCCTCGATATTAGCATTCATTGAGAGGAAACCCCTGGTGTAATGGGGGGCCAGGAGGTGTCCAGATTTCTGAGAAAGCAACTTACCAACTTACCAACTTAGCAACTTCTTCTATCATGTACAAAGTACTTGAATTTACTTGTCAACTTATTCCAATTTTCTTAGTATAGTTACAAATTGCTATTTATGTAAAAAGAAGATATTTTTAAAAGATATCTGCTTTTACTTACAGTTGGGAAATCTAGCTCATAACCGACTCATCACCAGGCAATGCAGCGGTAGACAGCTGTCTGTTAGGTCCAAATGTTATCATCATCATAATACCTCTCATTGATTGAGCCCCTGCTATGTGCCAAACACCATCCAAGCATCTTCACTAGCAATGCCTCCTTTGATTTTTCACTACAGTCTTATAAAATGTGATTACTTGCCCTCATTTTCCAGTGAAGGAGAGAAAGTGGGACTTGCCCAAAGGTGTACTATTAGTGAGTGGCAGAATCAGGACTTAAAGCCAAGTTGGTTAACTCAGTGTCAGTTAAGATGCTTTAGGCTGCAATGAACAGAAAACACCCAAGTATCAGGACATATATTGTGGTATAGAAAAGGCAGCTCAGAGATAGGGTGGCGGCAGGGTTGGTCGTTCCAGGACCAACAGCATCATCCTGCATTGGGATCCCCCGGACACAGGTTCTCTCCATGGTTCTGCTCTATCCTCAAGGAGGCTGGTTCCTCCTTGTTGTTGTAGGATGCCTGCTAGCAGCAATGCAGACTCATGCCACTTTTTGTTCACTTAATGAGCAAGAGAGACTAGCTTACCATTGTTCAGGATTAAAAACAAAAGGAGAATCTCTCCTGGAACATGCAGCAACATCCCCCTCAAAGTTCACTGGCCGGAATTTTGTCACACGTTGATTCCTGACCAACTAACTGGCCCAGGGGATGGGATCACCCTTGGATCACTGAGGCACCCTGAGTGGAGATCACTTCCCCAGATGGCACTGTTACCACTCTGCCGGAAAAGGACAGAACGGAAGTCAGATGGGAAAAGCTCTTTCCTGTATCCAGGGCACGCTACCTCATTTGTGGGACCCATTGCAAAATGAAAATATATGGCCCATTTTTCAAAAATGTTTAAGCATTTCAGGATGGCGATAGCACATCAAACCCAGGGCAGGGCCCTCTGAGCGTGCGGCCCCACGTGACTGCAGCGGTCACTCACCCCCAGAGCTGGCCCTGCTGTCGGCTGCCCGTGGCTTTTCATCGTTTACTGCTCTCACTCCCACCAAGAGCAGGGACCAACCATTCCTGTTTGTCATTGCATCCTCTGTGCTGCTAATGCCTGGCTTCTAATAGGGGTTCGAGGAGTAACAATGTTTAAGAAAGGAATTCTTGGCTGAGCTGGGACAGGATTGAGGAACTAGCAGTAAGGATGCTGGTGATGGCAAGGGGGCCTTGAGCCCCAGCTCTGTGCCAGACAGCATGCTGCACACTCTCCATACCTCCTCCTCCCTCCCTTCCGTCTGACATCGACCCTGACCTGCTTCTCCCTCCCTGGTGCTTCTCCCCCCTCATCTGTACTTGAGGAATACTTCTGGTTTGCTTCCTTCCTGATACCTGAGGTCCTAGGCCTTTGGGGTTATGATACCTGCTGAGCTGTAATCACACAGTGGACCCACGTGACCAGGATTCCCACACTGTGGCATTCTTTCACTCCTAGTCCCTGTGTCACCATGCAAAGGATTTTCTTTTTGGCGTTAAAACCTGCCTTTGGATAGGCCGTTCAGAAAGGAGATTGGTTCTTGTGCCTGTCGGTCGGTGTTCTTTATCGTACAGGAACACAGTCCTCCGTTTGTCAGGGACAGTCAAGTCTGCTTTTGTTGCATGCAGAGCACCGTGTGGACTCCGGGGACAAACAGAGATTTAAAGAAGTGTAGAGACACCCGGCTGAGCTGGAGACGCTGGGCAAAAACCCAGGAAGAGTTAAGTAGTAAGAACTGTCATAAAGACGTCAGAAGGGCAGGGCTTAATTAATTGCCTTTTGAGGGGCACAGACCACACTCCCTTTATTTGCTCACATTGTCCCTGCATATTTCATACATGTCCTCGAGCATTTAACTCGACCCATCCTTCAGGGCCTCTGGAGATGGCCTCCGAGGCCAGGCATGGAAACGTTCTTCAGAGTGCCTACTGCGTGTTGGCATCGCTTTCGCCTGGGCGCCCTCCCAGTTTTGTGAGAGAACATGAGTCACTTCCATCGCCATCCCACTCCAGATACAGCCTGACAGCAGCAGTCCCTGGACTGCATCCGGTGAGGATTCAGGAGACTCAGGGCTTTGTTGCCAGGGATGCTGTTCATGCCCTCCGTCCCTCACTCCATGCCTAGCCCACGCGTTGTATGTACACGGGAGGTACCAGTAAGAGCGGGTTGACTTGACTCTGTACCCTGAGGTCAGACAAGGAGAGGGTCTGGGGCTTTGAGGTCCCCGAGGGAATGCTTAGGATCTTCAGAAAAAGTCCGAGATGACAAGTGAAATTGGCAGTATGTGATCTTAGTCTAATGATGTGTCCGGGACGAGAGCTGCCTTGAGCCGTCAGCCAGACGCCAGGCTCCTGAGGACTGACACTGCCCTCCTTGCCGGGGCCCCGTGCCTCCTGTTCCCAGGCCTTCCCCGTCAGTCCACTGCGAGAGCAGGATTGCCCAGGGAGGCTGCTTGCAGCGCCTGAGTGGTTACGGCCTAGCTCTGCTGCACACATGGGCTCAGGCGAGGCAAACGTGGAGAGTCAAAGAGGGAGTGTCTGTAGTTAGAGCGCACACCTCAAGTGTGTGCAAAGGGGGCAGTCGGACTCTATCTTCATGGGAGCTTTTGACATGTAGAAATATTCCTAAATGCCACATTTGAGTTGCAGAAAGGGAGAAACAGAGATGTATGTCTGAAGTTCCCTTGGGCGCGGTCCACTGGTGATTGGACGTGGTCACCATGACACGACGTTCCCTGCCCAGCTCCAGGGAGCTGAGACATCTGCTGGTATCTAGGGGGATCCAGAGATGACAGACCCACGCATCACCCGCATGCTTCCACAGGCTTAAGTAATGCCAGAGCATAGATGGGACCCAATGCGTTATAAAAATGCCAGCGTTGGGGCGCCTGGGTGGCTCAGCTGGTTAAGCGACTGCCTTCGGCTCAGGTCATGATCCTGAAGTCCCAGGATCGAGTCCCGCATCGGGCTCCCTGCTTAGCAGGGAGTCTGCTTCTCCCTCTGACCCTCACCCCTCTCATTCTCTCTCTCTCTCTCTATCATTCTCTCTCTCTCAAAAATAAATAAAAAAATTTTAAAAATATATTTTAAAAAATGCCAGCATTCACAGGACTGGCTGTTTCCGGCTTTCCTGAATCCCATTAACTTCCGGTGTCGATGGGTGGCAGTGGGCAGAGGCAGAAGGAGACCGCCTGTAAAGAAAGAGGTAGAAAAAGCTGGTAGAGTCAAGCTAGTCCTAGGTTTGAATCCACCACTTACAGGCTAACTGTTTCCGGCTACTCCCTTCCCTTCTCCGAGCCTCAGTTTCCTCATTTGTGAATTGAGGATGGTGGCGACCAAACTTCCCCGTGCTGTAACACAGATGACAGAACATGGATGGTGCCCGACTCACAGGAGGCTCAGCATTCGCTGCCAGGGGAGAAGAGCCCAGCACAAAGATACCTTCGCTGGGTGACCCGACGCCGAAGGAAGGGTCATGACAGCTGCAGCTTCAAGTGTCTTTTTCTCCACTTGGAATCCTTCTGCCTGATTTGCACGGGCAGTTAAGAGGATGGAAACATTAAAAGGTTTTTTGTAATGTCTTGTTTGATGACTTCCTTTCTGGGGTGATGCCTAACATGTATCAGATGGCTGCTTTTGCCTAATTTCAGCCATTAGATTAGGGAGGGATGAGGTAGTTCATCCTCGGGGAGAAAAAAGAAATCAATGTGAGTAAGCGTGATTAGTAACAGCGTCCATGAGTAATGCAGCGGGAGGACGAGAACTTGACCGAGGCGGCGAACTGTGGAACTGTGATCCAGCAGACAGCCCTTCCCTGCCTCGGGGCTCAGCACTGCAGCTGCTCCCATTTCCATGCAGATCATGCTCTGCCACCTGGAAGTGGATGTTCTTCCATTATTTAATATCCAGCCATCACTACAGGACATTTTCCTCTGAGGTGGAAATGGTCATTCCTGATAGTAACAGAGCATTCTTTCTTCATTAGAGGGGATGTTTGTGATCATTGGCTTAAATGTTGGTGATGTCAGGGCATATGCTCCTACCATGTGGCAAGCCCTGCACTGGGCTCAAGGGACATGGGGCGAAGAAGTCACCCCACGAGGCTCACAATCGCTGGGGGACATGCGCGTGCACACACACTGGTGTACTGGGTGTGCAAGTGCAGGTACCTTGTGATTTCAGGTTTACAGAAGGGTGTGGCCAGGTCTGTCTGAAGAGTATGGAAGGGCTTTGATGTGGTGTTGCGGTCTCTGGGTTGACTTTCAACCTCATGATTGAGGAGGGAGCTAGGAAAGGCACTCCCAGCTGAGAAATCACTGGAGGGGGTTAGACAGAACTCCCAGCTGTAGGGAGAGAAAACAATTCCACCTGGGTTTTTCAAGGAAAGTAAAAATGTAGTGGGTGATATAACTAAAGAGTCCAGGGGATCATTTTTGCATCAATGCAACTAGATCCAGGCATTCAAATAATGTCTTTCTGAATCTTTTTCTGTCTCTTGACTTTGTTTCTCTTTGCTTTGGCCTCATTCTTACGCAGGCATCCCCATCTGATAAAAGGAACCCCTCCAGGCTTATATGCTACCAGCTTTGTAAACCAGGTAAAAGAGTGCCTCTCCCCCCCAACCCCCACCTCCCCCCCGTAGCTCCAGCAAAATCCGGAGATGGACTGGCCTGACCAGGGTCACATGGCCCTGCCTGAATTAGACACCCTGCCTGGAAGAATGGGGGTGCTCTCATTGGCCACCCTGAAGCCAATTCCATCCAAATTCAGAGTCTGAGGATAGGCCTCCCCAAAACAGAGAAAGAAGGGGCCCCTGGGTGGCTCAGTCAGTTAAGCATCTGACTCTTTATTTCACCTCAGGTCATGATCTCAGGGTCGTGGGATTGAGGCCCACATTGGACCCTGCACTGAGCATGGAGCCTGCTTAAGATTCTCTCTCTCCCTCTCCCTCTGCCCCTCCCCCCACTCATGCATGTGCATGCACTCTCTCTCCCTCTTTCTCTCAAAAAAAAAAAAAAAAAAAGAAGAAGAAGAAGAAGAAGAAGAAGGGATGCCAGACAAGCAAAAGCCACATAGGTACATTAAAGAGGTGAAGGCATGGTGGAAGGAAACAAGCCTTGAGCAAGAGGAATCATGCATGTCTTCCAGAAATGGAGGCTAAGTGGACAGCACTTGCCTCATTTTTCCTCCCATCCACTAACTAAGGTCTCTGTGGTACAGTCACCAGCAGAGCTAGTCTCTGACAGCACCTCATACTCAATCCCAACTGGTTCCTGGACATGACAGAGCATGAAAATGTAGGGGTGCTGTGGGTAACTGCCATTCTTATAAAAAGCCCAGTTGAAAAATGTGCTTAGCATCTTGCAGTGAGGCTGCATGGGCCAACATTTAGGGCTTCTGCTCAGTTAGCATGGGAGTTACCATGCCATGTGCTGGGCACTTGGCGGGACCTGCCCAAGCAGTAGAGTGGAGGGATTAAGGTCACTGATTCTGGAACCAGACCACGTAGGTTAGCATACTGTCTCTATGATACAAGTCCGTCCTTGGGCAAGTTCCACAATATCTTTTTTTTTTTTACTATGATATATATATATTTTTTAAGATTTTATTTATTTTTTTTGTCAGAGAGAGCACAAGCAGGGGGAGAAGCAGGCAGAGGGAGAAGTAGGCTCCCTGCTGAACAAGGAGCCCGATGCGGGACTTGATCCCAGGACCCCGGGATCAAGACCTGAGCCGAAGGCAGACACTTAACCGACTGAGCCACCCAGGCGTCCCCACAATATCTTTTTCATACCTCAGTTTCCCATCGTCGGTGAAACAGGAATAATAATAGTAAGTACCCCATAGGGTTATTATGAAGACTGAGTTAATACATATACAGCATTTAAACCAGTGCCTGGCACAGAGTATGCACTATATATGTGTTAGCTACAGTGCGTTCCTTACCATTATTATTATTATTCAGCTCTACAGTGGTCTTTAAGATAGGTCTAACTGTCTTCCTTTCAGAGATGGGAAAGTTGAGCCTTAGTTAGTTAAGTGACTTCTCCTAAGATCAACAGCGTGTCAGTGGTGGAGCTAGAACTTAGATCCAGGTCCTTTTGACTTCATATTTTCCCAACATTTGGTGCTCTTCTGCTTAGTATCAAGCATTCATCCATCCATCCATTCATTCACTTATTCATTCATTCAGTAAACACAGGCCCTACTTCATGTCAGCAATGGGCCAGGTACTAGGGATCCATTGACTGAATTATCTTGGTCCTATCAGAAATTCTGAGTATCAGCTTTACATGGGTTTGATTTTTAAAAATGGGAAACCCATTAATGATTCGTTAGTGAATATAGCATGTGTGAGAAATGAAATATTCCAAAATGCAGAGTAATTGAGTGGGGATTATTAATAGGATTCTGGAAGTGAAGAGTTTGGCAACAACTAACAGAAATCTTCACTGAGCAAATGAATCAGGCCCAACACTGCATTTGCTGCAGTTTGACAGGAAGGAACTGACGTCCGGAGAGGTGGGGTGTTTGGACCACATGCCAGCGAGATCATGGCAGGGCTGGAACTAGGACCCAGGCCTACCGACCACCCTGCCACCTTAAGATAATGGGCAGGGCACGAATCAGACTCACCTGGGTGCCTGGGTGGGCACTGTCCCTCCCCCGAGTCGTTCGGGAGTGTCTGATTTCTCACTTTTATTTCATCATGATAGTCCAGAAATCTGGGGAGCCACGGGAACTAACACAGAGCAATATCATTGCAAATGTCCAACAGGTGTCGGCTGGAAATGGTGATTTAATCCCTCTAAGTATCTTGAAGTATTACCCTGAATTCTGAATTGCCCCAAGGAATCCCAAAATATAAGCAGTCCAAAGGAGAAAGAAAGGGGAACTCACTGGCCTTGGGAATCTGCTGTCTTTCATGTGTGAAGTTTGGTGTGTGCTGTGGAAAGAGGAGGTGGGACAGAGAAGTAGCGTTATCAGGCCTGGGTTTGAATCCTGGCTTTGCCACTGTGACCTTGGACTCCCGATGGCTCCCCCTCCTATGAGTTGTGCTATTCTGAACAAGTGTCCTAACTTCTCAGAGCCTCAGTTACCTCAGAGCTGGAAAGGGGATACTAACATATACTTTACAGGGCTGATCTTAGGATAAAATAAGATCATGCTATGCAAAGAACTTAGCACAGACCCTGGCACATAGTTATCGCTCAGTAAACACGGACACTAGGATTGTAGGCATCGTCAATAAACATTTATATTAGACTTCCAATAAAGTAGGACATGGACTAGGCATTGGGAATATAAGGGCCACGGTCTAGTCGGAAACCCACTGCTCTCTCATTCTGTTTTCAATCTGTGAATGGGTATAATTGTCTCTGTTTTATAGATGCTCTCAGAGAGGTTAAGTCACTTGCTTAGGTCACACAGCGAGTGAGTGGCAGAGGCAGGACTCAAACCCATATCAGCCAGGCTCTGAAGCACGTTGCCTCTCCAGGACACTGAGGCAGTTTGGCCTTTCTATTTTAATTTTTTTTCCCCCAGAAAACAAAAGAAGCAGCCAGGCAAAAGTTTACTTCTTCCATTTCCTTATTTAAAAAAAGAAAAAGAAAATGGAATATGACATTAGGGCATGGGCGGAATTCCTGGGGGATGTGCCTCCAAATCCAGATCTGCTTCCAATTCCTCGAGATGCCAGGCCTGGTGATCTACACCCCTTCAGCAGTGTCAGTGAGTCTCTGCACTGCGTCCTATGTCGTCAAGAGACATTTGCTTTAGCAGGCCCTGGGCTGTATAAATTAGGCAGAGCAGTGATCACTGTGGTTATGAATATAACTCTTGGATTAAGGTTCTGTGGTGGCTGCGTTATTTGTTTTGCAAACCTGAGCTGGGCTGATTGGATTTCTCTGCCTTTCTTTTTTAACCTAAGTAGATTCTGAAATTGGAAAAATAAAATATTCCACAGCTGAGAGAGAAGAATTGGCTTGGGGAATGAGCCCAGGTGGCGCCCACCTCTGTACACTTTCTGCATGGAAATAACGTTAGCCCGTCTATGCCCTTGCCGCGGGGACTTCCTCGGTGAGCTGTATCTGAGGCCATGGGAAGAGGAGGGGCCGGAGCTGGGGGTCAGTGCTCTTGGGAGGGCACTGACAAGGAGGGTGGCACTTAAGAAGGCATTCTCAAGTATGAATAATAGTAATAAAGCCATTCCGGGAGCACCTGCTCTGCTGGGTGCGTGGCAAGGTGGGGTGTGGCAGGTATGCCATCACCATCAGGAGCACGGGGCTTGAAGGTAGACTTGAACTCCAGTCTTGCTGTTGAGTAGCCGTGGAGCACGAGCAAATTCTCGGAGCTTCAGTGTCCTCCTCTGTAAAATAGAGATAGTAATAGCTAGCATCTAGTGACTACTGGCCACGTGCCGGGCATGCTCTTCGCACTTTACACCAGTCGGCCCAGCCACCGCATGGGTGGCATCTCCGTATTCCAAGTCAGGAAAGTGGGGCACAAGAAGAGTCGAGTGTCTTGTACGAGACCACACAGCTAGAAAGCGGCTGGGCCAGGATTCGAACCCGGGCTGTCTGGCTCTCAAGGCTACAGGCCAAACGCAATGCGGTGTTTGTCCTCTTACACCTCAGAGGACTCTGGTGAAGAGAAGATGGGGCAAGTGGGTTAAAGATGCTTAGCTTGGGGCGCCTGGGTGGCTCAGTCGTTAAGCGTCTGCCTTCGGCTCAGGTCATGATCCCAGGCTCCTGGGATGGAGCCCCGCATTGGGCTCCCTGCTCCACAGGAAGCTTGCTTCTTCCTCCCCCATTCCCCCTGCTTGTGTTCCCTCTCTCGCTGTGTCTCTCTCTGTCAAATAAATAAATAAAATCTTAAAAAATAAAAAAATAAATAAAGATGCTTAGTTTAGTAGGTAGTTGCCCTGTAGGCCTTCAGTACTCTGAGGCCATTATTAGTACTGTTATTACATTTCAGTGGCCTGGGGATTGAGCCGGACACTTTGCAGAGGACTTCAGGAGGACAAATTCCTTTTACCCGTTTCTATTATGTCTTGGTTTATGGACATTGATGGATGAAACACCTGCCTAAGATCTCCTGAGCTTGTATCAAAAGGAACATCCACATGCGATCATGTCATAAATGATGAAAAGCATCTCTGTGATCTGTATAATTAGTTGGATGACTTTCTGCCTTTTCCCCTAAGTGCGGCCTTTTGCGGCCTTTTATGGCCTGAGGGAGAATGTAAAGACCACTTGAGTGGCGGCCACCATGCTTCTTAAGACTTGCTGGGGTTGGGCAGGTGTTCTTTGTTTGAGGTAGGAGGCATTTGCCTATGGCATCTAGAGGCTGCGAAGGGCACTGGGCTTGGAGTCTGTTTATGGGCAAGCCACATAACCTTGAAGAGCCTTAGTTTAGTCATGCGTAAAAGGAGGATAGCAACACCTACCTCTTGGGGTTGTGGTTATGGTGTGTTATCAAACAGTAAAACTTTTTGTGCTCCCCAAAACACCTCATCCATGTAGCTATTGATATGATTGTTGTTTAATCATAACAAAAATATATTGGATGTTTTTGCATTTAATAAATTGCCCGATACATACAGCTTAAGTACTCCAGAATTTATTTTTTCTTGTTCTGCCTCTAGGGGGGCATCAAGGGTAGAAAGAGCGGAGATCTGCGTTGGGATCATGGCTTTTATCCTTTCCTGAGTGGTGTGACCAAGGGCATATTTCTTGTTTTGTTTGTTCTTTTGTTTTTGAACCAAGATGTCACATTTAATAAAGTTGTTCCAGATGCTAGGGCCCGAGATATCCCATTGTTGCAAAAAATTTGAAAAAGTTCGTAGACAAAGACATGAGCAGGTTTATGAGACTCAGGTTTTTTGTCTGTAAAATGGGGAAATTAAGACCGACCTTATGGTGTTACTCTGAAGATGAAATGAGTCCTGCTCATCATCATTTGTCATTAAATATTCTCTTCCCCCCAACAGCCTCTTGGTTCCCAGACCTACATAGACAAGGGCTTAATTTAGTTTAATTCAACACTTACAGATGAGCTTAATAGCCTTTACAGGGAAGCCCCCTGAAGGTATAGGAAAGACCAAGCACAGATAAGATCTCAGTTCTTGAAGATCCCCCCTAAGGGGACTGTAATTAGATGTAATTCTAAGGAGCTGAGAGAGTGAATTAATAGCTAACCTCAGTTGAGTCCCTCTGTTTGCCAATCACTGTGCTAAGGACTCTCTGCACCATCTCCTTAAATCCCTGAAACAACACTAAGCAGTACATGGTGCTGGTCTTCCCATTTTACAGATGAAGAAATCAAGGCTTTCAGGAAGCCACAGAGCTAGGAAGTGGTGGAACCTGGTTTCAAACTCAGTTCCATCTGACTTCTCGGCTTCTTGACCACTGTGTTGTTTGAATGGGATTCATTGCATGAAAACTGGGATCCAGAAGAGATTTGTAGTGCGACCAGTATGTAAGTGGGGGAGTGGGATTTGAACCCGAAGCGGCCTGAGCCAGGGCACTTAACCACCGTGCCACAACTCTAGTGGGTTCTAGCAGCCTGTTGCTTCCATCTAGCATGTCTGCGTGTCTTCCAAGAGAAAGCAGTTTCTTCAAAATTCCTGGTCGATGTACAATGCAGGGAGGCACGTGAACACGATTCATGACAACTCACCTGTCCATGTGCTGGCATTCAGCCTCCTGCGAGGCCACGCAGTGGTAGGGGACAGGGCTCGGGTTAGGAAAATGGCCTCATAAACTGCCCTGACCTTCCGTGCTGACATCAGTTTCAACAAAGTGGGCTCTTCCCCGTGGGAGCCTCAAGAGTCCTTGTCATGATTTCCTTTTCATCTCTTCATGGCATCTTCGACTGTTGATTAAAATATAAAGAGTTTATATCCACCTCAGTGATCAGCTGTCTTTCCCGTGCAGTTTGGAGAACATCAGGTCAAGTTTAAAGAGAAAGATCAGAGTGCCCCAATTACACCATGCCCCTTGAGAATCAGTGGCAGCACGTGGGTGAGAGATCCTGCCATGCACCCCAGAGAGAAGAGTCATCTGCTTCTAGCCTCACAGCCCATGACACGTTAAGATAAGACCTCTGCCCTTAGAGCTCAGAGTATGGTAGGAGAGACAGATGTGCAAACAAAGTATGATAACTCAGGATGAGCTCTGGAGGCTGGAGGAGCCCGGAAGAGGTGCCTTGAGCCCCACTGGGGGTGAAAGTGGTGGTCAGAGAAGGCTTCCTAGAGAAGGTGACTCCTAATCTGAGTTAACCAGGTGAAGGGACAAAGAAAGGCATTCATGCCTAAGAAAACAGCATGTGCAAAGCCGTGGATGTGAGACAGGCAGTGAACAATTTCATGAGTGGTTTATAATTAACCTGTCAACCTTGGCACCTTTTTAAAGAGGGGAGTGGAGAGCGGTGGGTGCTGCGCTGGAGAGGCGGTCTCAGGCCAGATGATGAGGGGTCTTGTCCCGTGGGCACTGGGGAGCCACTGAAGCTTTATCGTGAGGGAGTGGTGAGATTGTTTTCTTGTAGGAAGCTCACTCCTGCTGACGGATGGCAAATGAATTGGAGATGGGAGAGCCTGTGGGCTGGGATGCCGGTTTTGGCTGTGGCCCGGCCTCAGTGTAGTGACAGTGGGAGCGGTGAGAATCTGGTAAAAGAGGGAGGAGGCGGTGGTGACTCCCCAAGGTCTGGTTTGGTGGACTGGGTGGGTGGTTCTGGCAGCAGCTGGTGGTGGTGAGATCAGGAGCTTAGGAGAGCGGGTAGAATTGGGGGCCGGGGAGCAGGGAGGCATGAGATTTAGCTCTGTGTGTATTTTGCCAGAGTGGGAGAGGCTTGGAGTGCAGGGAAGAGGTTGAGTCCAGCTATATAAGCTGCCGCTTTAGCGACAGGGAGCTCACTGTTTTGGGAGGCAACCCATTGCAGAGCTTGGCAGGAAGAAGGGTTTCCTTAATTGACTGCTGGTGGCTCCAGGTAACTTCTGGCCTTTGTCCTTATTCTTCGTCCTAAAGCCCCAAGGAATAGGTTTGCCCCTTCTTCCACCCTTTAGCTGTTTGGGGGCAACAGTAGTGTTCTACATGTCATCTTCTTTCCAGGAAATTCCCGAAAGGGGCAAGGGAAGCCATGAGGAATCAGGCTGTCACAAGCTGCAAGGAGCCTCAGGAGATCATCTGTAAGAGGAAGGAACCTCAGTTTTCAGGCAGACAAATTGAGGCCCAGAGAGAGGAAGGGGCTTTCCCAAAGTCACGGAGTGAGTTCATGGCAAAGCTGGGGACAGTTCTTTAATCTAGGACTCTCTACAGCACCGTGTAATCCCGTGTGTGATTTCTCAGCTATGGATTGTGTGGCATGAATGACAGAACTTGGACAGCTGACCATCAGGCATTTCTGTGTTTCACCAGGACTCCTAGACATACGTTCTTTCTTTAAGCCCTTCCCCCTAACTCGTCTCCTTTTCAGGCTAACAGCATCAGTCCTTTGTCTACACCCGGAGGAACACAGTTTCTAAACCCTTCACCATCCAAGGAAGCCAGGGAAAACATTACCTCCCGAGACCTCAGGGCAGGATCAGCCTCTGTAATACTGGGATGACCCACAATCCAGGCATCCCTCCTCTGGACCCACTCCAGCTAATCAGCACAGCATGCCCACCACCTCCCTCATTCCTAGTGTTTTGCTTCTATGAATGCAACCTACTATGTTTCCATGAGCTTCTCATCACTGAAAACACACTGCAGACTCCCACTGAACTCAATTCCACCCCCACGTGCACGCACACACTCCTATCTTACCTGTTGAATATGGTTTCTTGTTGACTTGGGACTTGACCTAACAGTTTAAGGGTCAGACTATTTTGGAAAAGGCTATGAAAGTGACAGTGGAAGGAAGGAAAACTTATTTGACAACCAGAAAGCTTTCCCAGGACACAGCTTTAAGTTGGGGGAAAGCCACGACCCAGAAAAAAATCTCCCCTGTGGCTGCAGGTGGCCTTCTCCAATTTCATAGGCAGGGACTTTGTCTGGTCCCCGTGTCTCTGGTATCAAGCACAAGGCCTGTGCAGAGTGACCTTTGCAAAAGGAATGGAAGCAAGAAGAGAGGGCGGGAGGAAGGAAGCACTATGTTCCTCTTTCTTCCATTTTCCTGCCTTCTTTGGTGCCTAATCACACAGCACAATCCAATACACAACTTGCCGTGCACATCCTTTGTAAGTAGCTGCTCATTAACAAATGCCCCAGATTCATCTGCCAAGAATCATACAGTCTTGATTTTCAAAATGGAGCGGATTCCCAACCACTTGTCAGTTGGGGAAGCTGGAACTCAGCCAGGTTAAGTGCCTTGCCCGAGGTCACACAGCAGTTAGTGGCTGATGGGGACATGCCGAAGAATGAAGTTTGGGCCAATGTAGGTTGGCAGCCAGTTCTTCCAGGCTCAGTGGTGGCCCAGCCAAGGTGTTCGTACACACACTTAGAAAGGTAGGTCCTGATGTTGTGGACTTAGTTTGTAAATTGCCATGACCCTGGGAACCGAGAGCAATGTATAAATAGCTCTGTCTGACAGGTACTCTGACCCTCTGTTCAGCTGTGTAGGCAAAGGCATCAGGATGTCCCTCACCCTCAGTCGCACCCTAGGAGAGCTTTCAGTGCTGGATGAGGAATCGCATGTACATTTTAATGAAGCCTGGGGGTTCTGGTTAGAATATTGGTTAGAGTACTAACATTTGGCTTTTATTAAAAGGCCAAAAGTTTGAGTGAGCCCCGTAAGCATCCTTAAAGTTGCCCCTCTGGCTCCAGGCTCCCAGAGGTACCCCCAGCTCTCACAGGTGGGCTCTAGCCTCTCCCTCTGCTCTCCTTCACCCCCATACCATCCTTGCTGCCTTAAGGAGCCTGAAGCTCTCAGCCTATGGGCCTTTGCTCCCTGGCTAGAATGCCCCTTCCCTATCTCTACTTCTGTGCTCAGTTCAAGTTCTTGTTCTTCCTAGAAGCTTCCCCAGACCACTCTACCTCCAAACTGCTGTAGCCGTGAAGGACCAGTTACTGCCTCACATGCTGCCCTGCAGGGGTCACCTCCACATGGCTCTCTTCCCATCTTTCAGTGCCCTGTTGTGCTAACACTTAGCCACGCCTACATGGAAGCCAGGGGGCAAGGGAGCCCAGGGGATGCAAGCCTTAGCAGTGAGCTCCCTGTGCTGGAGAAGGGCACAGAGTGAGCTCAGATGGGGTGGGAGTGGAGCAGGCAAGCGAAGAAAACAGTCTTACGGGGGCTATTAACCCATTCTCACTAACGAGGACTACACTGGGCTGTTAACCCATTCTCACTAACGAGGACTACACTAAGTGCTGACTGGACCGCACGCCCCTCAGGATCACTGGGTCGCCTGCCCCGCGTGTGCTCGCTTTCCTGGCCCCTCCTGCCAAATGCCCATCGTGATTCCCCATCCTTGTAACGACCAGAAAACACTTCCTTCCAGACACTTCCGTTGGAGAACCACTGCCCCACACAGTGAGGCTTGTGCATCGGTTCTACACGGTCCTCTCATCACTGCATCTCAATGCAAAGCACTTTCATAGTCTGTGCTCACCCAGCATTCTGCCCTGACTGAATGAGGAGCAGAAACAGCCTCATTGTGACCTCAGGGTGCCCTTTTCTACCCCTCGCCAAGAAAACTGGAAGGGGAGCCCTGGAAAATCTCCTGCTGGGGGCGCCTGTGTGGCTCAGATGTTTAAGCGTCTGCCTTTGGCTCAGGTCATGATCCCGGGGTCCTGGGATTCGGCCCCATGTAGGGCTCCCGGCTCAGCGGGGAGTCTGCTTCTCCCTCTGCCCCTCCCCCTGCTCGCGCTCTCTCTCAAATGAATAAATAAAATCTTTAAAAAAAAAAAAAACAAACTCCTGCTTACTGTCTCAGCTTCCCTGGACCCTCCCTGCCATGAGTCCACCTGGGCTTTCAGGCCAAGTACCATTTCTAAACACTGCACATTGGCCATGACATAGAAAGAGCCTCACAGCAGTGAAAGTGAACAGAAAGCATTTGTTCACGGAGGGAACAAAAAGTCAGCCTTAGCCTCATGCTCAGACCAGTGGTTCCATTTTGGACTTCACGGTCTGTATTCATTCTGGGCTAAGCTAATCATAATAATGGTGAGGGGCACCTGGGTGGCTCAGTTGGTTAAGCATCTGCCTTCGGCTCAGGTCATGATCCCAGGGTCCTGGGATCAAGTCCCTGCGTCCCTGTGTTGGACTCCCTCCTCAGTGGGGAGTCTGCTTCTCCCTCTGCCTGTCGCTCCCCCTGCTCATGCTCTCTCTCTCTCAATAAAATCTTTAAATAATAATGATGATGATGATGATGAGAGTTGTCTCCAACTCTTACATAGGACCACACAGTTTGCAAGCTGCCTTCATATACATTTGACAGACGAAGAAGCTAGAATGCAGGCTACATCAATTGTCTGAGATTATACAGCTTGAAGGAGGCAGCGCTGAGGCTGCAAGTCAGGCCATCAGATCCCGGCTGCCGACTGCGGTGACAAAGAGCTTTCTGGCCTCTCTAAATTGGTCGTGGAGGCCAAGGTTCATTAGCTGAGCTCTCAGCACTGCTACATCACCGTCCCGAGTTAGCGGTGCTCGATGGCATTTTAATGGAAGCCAAATAAGTCTTCCTGTTGGCATTCGCAGGCAGCTGGAGTTTTTGTGTTTTATGGTAATTAAATACCATCATCTTTCATATCTGACAATCTTTAGGGCCCGATGACCGACTGCAGTGCACGCTGGGTCGCCGTGAACTCCAGAGCAAGGGGACCTCGGGGCGCCTGCCGGCAGTTTCGCGGGGCTGACTGTGGGCACCCAGCCTGGCACCCTTGCGCAGAGCCACGGCTGGCCTTCAATCGCAGGGCTGTTGACACATTAAAATTCTGTGCCTGAGCCAAAGCCCTGGAAGTTCGTGCCTTTTTCTCCTGAGTGTGCTCTCATAAAAGAATAATGACCCAGGCGGCGGGAGCGTCTCTAGCGGGCAGGCATCCTGCAGTCAGCCTGGGCCCGGCTTGTGGTCTGTCCCCGCCTGGCTCACCCTCCACCCGGCCACCAGAAATCGTCCTCAGACACTAGTGATCACGGCACTCTCCTGCTTAAAGCCCACCAGGGATCCTCTCACCCTGCCAGGAAAGGCCAAGTTCTTTCGGGGGCACCTGCAGGCAACCTCCGCCCCTCGCCCCCCGGTGCCTCCTCTTCGCAGGCTGCTGCTGCCCCTCCAAGCCATCACACTGCTCATCCACGGGCCCCAGCGGGTCATGCTGGCTTTCTCTCAGGCTTCCGAACCCCTCACACGTGCCCGCTAGACACAGGTCGCATGTCATTTCTCCCGAAGCCTCCCCCAGCCCCAGCAGTCTGTCTGGCAGCTGCCTCGGGGCTCCATGGAGCTCCAGAGGGCTGTAGTGAAAGCTAGCAAGAATCCTGGGAGCCACCACTTGTGGGGGGCTAACTGTGTGACAGGCATTGACATTAGCGCTTTACCGGACTCAACTCACTTAATATATACACAGCAGGGTGTTTAACAGCGTGGGCCCTGGAGCCCCACAGCCCCGGTTCGAATTCCGGCTCCATCACTCAGTGGTGGTGTAATCTTAGGCAAACGGCTTACCATCTGGGTGCTTAGTTTCCTCCTCTACAAAATGGGAATGATCCTAGTACCTTCATTGCAGGGGCATCGTAAGGATTAAATAATTCGAACACTGAGACCCAGTCACATAGTAAGTACTCAGTAAATGTTAACTGTTGCAATCCCATCGTCATTGCCATTGTGTGTAGTATCTGAGTGTCTGCTTTTTTACTAGACTGCGAGCAGCTCAAAGTCAGGGATCTATTTGTCTCAGCTCTGGACCCCCATGTTTCCAGTCTACAGTAGCCCTTCTCCCTCCTCTTCCTCTTCCTTTTATTACTGTTACTATTATATATTCAGTTTACAGATGAGGAATTAGGGGCTCAGAGAAGTTAAAGGACTTGCCTTAAATCATGTAGCTCATCAGAGCCAGAGCCTGGGTGGAGCCTGGGTCTGGAAGACTCCCGAGCCCTGCTCTTAAACCTTTCGTCAGCACGCCTCCAGACACTGGCTGTTGGCCAAGGCTGGGGCTCATCCTCATCTTAAAACTCATCCAGTCTCTGCACACAGCAGAGGGCTCTTTAGTGTTGCTGATGGATTGAACAACCTCGAGGGCCTTCTCCTTAGAGTGCACCTGAACCCAGGACAGAGCAGCACCTTGGTTTGCTCTGATATGCTTATTTGATGCCGAAAGGGGCCCTTCGAAGACATGGAGCCCCCATGTGTCTGATTTTGTCCCGAGGGTCAGGCTGCAGTCATTCTCATCACTTCTGATCTGCATGTTGAACTACAGGCACCCTCCTGAGACCAGGGCTCCTGGAAGCCAGAGGGCAGTCCAGAATAAGATTCAGCTGCAATGGGCGCCTGGGTGGCTCAGTTGGTTAAGCGACTGCCTTCGGCTCCGGTCATGATCCTGGAGTCCCGGGATCGAGTCCCGCATCGGGCTCCCTGCTCAGCGGGGGGTCTGCTTCTCCCTCTAACCCTTCCCCTCTCACGCTCTCTCTCATTCTCTCTCTCGCAAATAAAAAAAATAAAAAAAAAAAGATTCAGCTGCAATAGAAGAACAGCACATTTCTGTTAGATATTTTCTTGCTCTTTTTCTCTCAAGGTTTTTTGCCTTGGAACCCCTGTTGTAAATGCTGTCGAGTGATTATCATGGGGATGATTCAGCACTTTACAGTTTATTCATTCAGCATGCCTTTATCGTAACCGTGGAATTAATAGTTACCAGTGTTTAGCATTACTGTATTCCAGGCACTGTGCTAATAAGCACCTTATGTACATTATCTCATTTACTTCTCATAACAACCCCAGAAGGTAGGTAGTATCTCCAGTTCGTGGTAAGAAAACTGAAGCTCCGGAGAGGTTAAGGAACTTAAACCTCTTAACACCGCTTATAAGTGACAAAGCCAAAACTTGAACCCAGGGCTGCCTGACATCAAAGCCTAGTCTCTTTCTATTACCTCCCGCTTGGAAGGGCATCCTGAAGAAGCTCCATGATGGTGTCGGTTTAGGGAGTTGCTTCTGGAGGCTTCAACATTCACGATTTTTGTGCATATAAAATGGAAAAAAAAGTCTGAGGTGTCGGAGGGAAGCAGCAACTGCAAATATATCTGAGAACTTGTAGGAAGCAAAAATAGTCGATGGAAAACCAGGCTTGCAAAACTCAGATAAGCAAGTGGCCTTTACTAACAGAGGTGTGCAGCAGAACAGTAAAAATGACTCATATCTGGGCTCGATTCAGAGATATACTTGGAGGCTCTATCTGTGAAAAGAGGGTGTAAATTGGAATTTACAGCACAGCTTTGCAAATGTACCAGTGCGTCCACTCGCAGGGAGCAGGAGAGAGGCTATTGCTCGTGCAAGCAAGGAGTGCACCCAGCTAATCTGCTGTGGTCTCCCCCCACGTTCTGTAAAGATTGACGAGGGATATGGAGATGCATGGCACGCGGTCCCATCCCTCAGGGAGCACTGGAAGCCCAAGTACTTGGCACTTGAGCAAGAGCTGTGCCTTTTCATCCGCCAGAGAGCGGCGATGGAGGATTGTGTACCCCCTTTCACAGAGCAAGGAATAAGGAGGTGAAGTGAGTTACCGGAGGCCACCCAGCCACTGTGTAGAAACCAGCAGAGAGTTGCGCCTCTCTTGGGCCATCTCTGTTTCGTTCACCGCTGCACTCCCGACACCCGGTTTACCGGACCTGGCACTCAGGAAATGCTGAATGAGTGAACTAGAGTTTCCCTCTCAAGATAGGAGTCCAAATTGGAGAGGGGGAAGGGGAGAAAAGAAGGACCCTCCATGTCTGTCGCCTCTATCCTCCCTCTTGGCATTAGGGGCAGAGGGGAGACTCCAGTCAGACCAGAGGAGACCATTGCTCCTTAGGAAGGTCATGTCTCTTTTTTGGGGTCGTGAGTCCCAAAACACAGAGCTTTTCCCATGGGAACGTGGGAAACCTCAAAGTCCCCTTTCCTAGCGTTCTCAGCAGGGAAGCGGTAGGGAAGGGGGACAAAGGACCCACCTGAAGCATCCAGGTGAGTCAGTAAAGGGCTGTATAGGCCCGTGCTCTAGAGAGCCCAGGGAGATCTGCTATGACTTTTTGCGCACAAACGTCCTCCACGCTAGGTTTGTTCTCTTGGATAGACTGCCCAAGCCAGTCACAAGAGCCGTTTGCTCAATAAACCTGTATTGAGCACCTGGTCAGTTGTAGGACCTGTGATCACCAGCACGGAGGGAATAGGGATTTTTATACCTACCAGGAGAGGCAAGATGGGGATATAAGTATGCCAACTGTAAGGAGAAGGAAAAGATGAGTGGTCCAGGTTACTGGCTGTTAGCATTCAATGAAGGAAAAAAGAACTTTGGGGAGGGTAGATCAAGGAAGGCTTTCTGGAGGAGTTATCAGTTGAGCCGAGCTTTAAAAAATAGAGAGGATTCAGACCAGGACATTCCTTATCCTCATAGGAGAATTTCCTTTTCGAAGTTAGTTTTTTAGATCTATGACCAGTGGTCTTATATTTTAAAATCTCATTATTTCAAGATTCTCGGCAGTGGTTCTAAAGACTTACCAGAGCCTGGCATCCCCACTTAGTCACAAAGCAGAGGTCTGTAGGCTTGCAGGCCAGCCTGTTCTGACCCAGACCTCAGATGCTTGCCGTCTGTACAGAGGGGGGTTTTCCTGCCTTCGGCCACGGACTGAGACAGTTGAGCTGCTGTCTGTGTTTGATGCAAAGGCATCATGATTTGGTAGACAGAATTCAGGCTTTGGATTAACAGGGACTGCTTCGTAGTTCTGCAAACCTCAGCTTCCTAGTCTATAAAGTGGGACTGATGATACTACTGCCCTCTGGGGGTTGTTGTGAGCATTCGCACAGTTCAGGCTGTAAAAGGACCCATAGAAGATGCTCACCGCAGCACCTATCAGTGTCAGTTAGGTAAACATGCCATGAGGAGGTTGACTCCGGGGGGGTCGGGGGAGGGGCATGGAGCAAGGGCTAGGTCATCCTCTCTGCTGGCCTCCTGATAAGCACTGGACAATAGTGGTCCGCTCCCTCTCACTGCTTCGGTGCCCTGGCCTGCAGCCAGCAGCCTGAAAGTCCAAGGGTAGGAGGGACACTCAGCCAGCCCAGGAGGCTGCTTCTGCTGCTGGCTTCTGTCCCAGGCTCCAAATGTCTCCATTAAAGTGCTGCCCGAGGACATAAACAAATGGCCCTGCCATTCTCACCTTCTCCCTGGTCCAAGGCTGTCTGCTGTCTGCCTGTTTTGGCTCCCATGCTCTCTTCTCTCCCCTCCCATTAAGGGACACCCCTGCTGGCACAGCATGGCACATCTTCAGAAGGCACCACGCACACTCCTGGGGACCGTCCTCATTGGAAATGAGGTTTCAGCCCCTACGTCGCTGCAGCAGACCTCTTGGCCTTTGGGGGAAAGTTGTGGCGGGAGCGGAGGGGAGAGGGAGGACTGGAAAGACAGGCGTGGGTCACATTCTGAAGGGCTTGCTGGACGCTGTGTGGGCTTTATCCTAAAATCGGGTTTTCATCTATAAATCTGAGATAATAATACCTATTGTTCCAAGTAGCTGAAGGGAGTAAATAAAAGATTTATTGCAATTCCCTTGTCTGTAAAGTGGGGAGAATAATAGCACCTGCTCTACAGTGGGTCATGAGGATCAGCTGGATTTAAACATGTAGAGGGCTCAGAATGGTGCCAGGCACATAGGAAGTGCTCAATAAATGTTAATGGTAGTTTTTAATAACCCCCAGGTGGCTTTTAATTGGGCTCACTCCCTTTACTCAGAGTTCACCTCCTACCCCCTACCCAGGCCATCGCTGACCACTTAGCCTAAAATTTCACCATTGACCCCACACACCCAGGCCATTGGCCCCTTCCTGGCTTTATGTATTCTCTGATTTATCAGCACCTCTGTAAACTATGTATTTTACTTATCTTGTTTGTTTCATTTACTATGTACCATTATAGATAGTTAGGGTTTCTCAACTTTTAGCATCCATTGGAATCACCCGGAGTTTGTGAAATGAGATTGCTGGGGCCCGCCCAAGTGTTCATGATTCAGTAAGCCTGGGGCAGGGCCCAGGAATTTTCACTTCTTACAAATTCCCAAGTGGTGTTGAAGCTGCTGGTCTGGGACTACACTTTGAAAAACGCCGTCCTCAAAATATCAAAGAAACGGGGCAAAGTGGGTGATGTCAGAGACTAGTTTTTTTTTTTTATCTTGTTTATTGTGTCTCTCTTTTCGAGTTTAAGTTTCACGAGGACAGGGATTTTGTCCGCTTTGTTCGTTGATGTGTCCCTAGCACCGAAAATAGTAGGAGCTCAATTAAGTATCTGTCCAGTAGCCCGCCATCTCCCGACCTCATGGACACGCACGACCCGCCGCGCCCGTTGCCGCCCGGCTGCTCCCGCGTGGCCCTGGGGCCCGGCCGTGGCGGTGGCTCGGGGCCCCGCTGACCGTGCGTGTTTGTGCCCTAGATCACCCCGGCGGCCTGCAGAACCACCCGCGCCTCCGGACGCCGCCGCCGCCGCTCTCGCACGCCCACACCCCCAACCAGCACCACGCGGCCTCCATCAACTCCCTGAACCGGGGCAACTTCACTCCGAGGAGCAACCCCAGCCCGGCCCCCACGGACCCCTCGCTCTCGGGAGAGCCCCCCGCTGGCAGCGCCCAGGAGCCGGCCCACGCCCAGGACAACTGGCTGCTCAACAGCAACATCCCCCTGGAGACCAGGTGCGGGGCTGGGGGATGGACGGGGCTGAGCCGCAGGGGCGGCGGCGCCCTTCCGGGGGTCCCCTGCCTCCCTAGTCTGGGAGGCTGGGGTCGGGGCAATGCTCGGAGAGGTGGCTCTGGGCTGGCCTGGAGAAGGGGAGAAGGGCGGTGGCGGGAGGGGCGCGGGGCAGGAAGAGCCGGCGCTTGCGAATCCAGCAGCCCCCAGGTTCGGGGCTGGCCTGCCGCAGACGAAGGTATGAGCCCTCTGTGCCTTTTCCTGGTCTGTGCAGTGGGGATGCTGCTGGCTGGAGGGGCCGCTATAATCGTGGATGAGAGCTGAGTGTGTAAAGGTGGCAGAGAGCAGACCCTTGGTCAGCGTTTGATGGTGGCCCACACCTCTGCCTTTCCCTACTGGGATCTGCTCCCCCTCCTCTCCACTCCTCTCCCTTCCCCTCCCCTCGCCTCCCAGGGACTTATCTCCTTTATACCCCAAACCCTATAATCCCTAACACTGATACATCATCAACTAACTTTTAGTTACAAGAGCTTTCATACTTGAGATATGATGTCATTCTCACAGCTTCACGAAGAAGGCGGTATTGTGATTTGTGACCCCATTTGGGAGTTTCACAGAGAGGGTCAGTGACTAGCTCAGGTCACATGGACGCTGGATGTGTGGCTACGATGTGAACCCAGGTTGCAAGACTCGTGGGCAGTGCTATTTCCTACACCACCTCCACCTTCTCCAGGTCTCCCCTGGCCCGGCCCCCTCCTCCTCTGCCTTCTTCCAGCCTCACAGAGTGCTTCCTTTAGGGGTTTCCGTCAGGGTCAGTTCCATAGCTGTCCTTCTTCCCTCTGGTGAGCCACTGTTTTCCCAAAATGGAAATGAGTTGTTTTCTTTTTTAAATAATTATAAAGGCATACAAGCTCACTGCAGGAAATGCAGAAAGATATAAAGACGAAAACTAGATTCACCCATAATCCCACCACTCTGAGAGAAGCACTGTTGACTTCGGGGGACAGAGCCTTTCCCTACCTTCTCTAAAGCTGAAATGCCCCAGGCAGCACGATTAGAACCTCCTCACCTTCTACCCTATCTTTCAAAGCAGCGGGGAAACCTAGATTTTATTTTCTCAAACTCCTCTTCGTGATCTGTGGAGAGGACAGAAGCCATCCCACATTTAAAGATGTGAAATTAATCTATCCGTGGAAAGTGCACCCACCTGACTCTATCTGGCACATGGCTGTGATAGTTGCACATCGAACAGGTGGGATCCAGTGAAAGAAAATCAACATCCTTTTGTGCCATCTTATGTTTTACTCCTGTGGAATAAGTTTTTCCAGAAGCAAATTTCTCAGAGATACAGTCCAGCTTGCGTCACCCCCAGTCTCTTAATTAATATTATTCTGTTGACATCCTTTACAATCAGGTGTGAGTTGTCCTTCTGTGCCTCCTTCGCTCTCCTCAGTGAGAGAGTTGCATCATCCCACCCAGGGTAGCTTAATCAGATCTCCATTATTTCCAGGGTGCTTATTGAATGACTGCACGTGGCTAAGAGAAGCCAGCAAATAATCGATGGTTCTGATTCTTTGCATGGAACCCAGTAGCCACTCCCTCCTCTTGGATGTTCATTTTTCTCACTTAGGAGCAAAGTAGGTGGTTCTCCGGGTTTTTCAAGGGCGAGGAAGATAGAGGCCAAGCAGCAGGTGTTTTCCTGATGGCTAGTGTGAGATGCCGAGGTGGTCCCAGCTGACCTCTCTTGCTTCATCAGCCAGCTGACACCTGCCTTTCTGACCTTCTGTCCTCCCACACCCATGCATAGACCACAGGGAACTTTGTTTTCTTTTATGCTTTATCACTCAAGTAAAAAATGTTCTACAGAACACTTAGGAACAAAGAAAAAATCACGTATATCTACCACCAAATGGTAACCATTGTTAACATGCTGGCATATATCTGCTCATCTGTACTCTTTTATATAAGTCCGTACAGATATAATTATATACATATTGAATGTTCAGTATGTGTACGTGTATAGGAGTATACATCTCTGTGGATCAGTCTTCCCCCAGACGCCCATCCCTTTCATCCCCCATGCCTTTGCACGTGCTCTCGTACAGCGCTCTGCCAGAGTTGCCCTCGTCCTCACTTCTGGGTCTCGCAAAGTCCTACCTATTCTTAAAAACCCAGAAGAAATGTTGGAGATGGGCCTTCTCTGTGACCCCACAGTTCTGTGCATCTGAAGATGGCTTAGAACTGGGAGAGGTGCTTGATACAATGGATAACACAGAGTACTGGACCTTAATACTGGCCTTTACTGGTTGGTGGCACAAAACCAACAACGTTTAAGAGAGATCAGTGTCACATCTGGCAGATGGAATCACAGGTAATTTTGACCAGCGTGGTGACGTAAGGAAGAGAGCAGACTTCAGAGTCAGGAGACCTGGATTCTCGTCTTGGCTTTAGCACTTCCTGGCCCGGCAAGTTCATTTATAGCCCTGAACCTTGATTTCCCTGTGTAATGTGGGATAAGAATTCATGCCTCTCAGACTGGGAGGAAGTGAATGAAATATCATGTAAGAAACATAAAGCACAGTGCCTGGCATGAAAAGACATACTATAAAAATGATTTCCCATTTTTTTCATACGTATCTACTTCCCATATCAACCCTGTGAAGGAAAAAAAGTCACAAAAAAATACTTACTGGGCTCCTACTCACCAGAGGAGTTGAGAGGAAATAGCAGGTTGTACCTTTTCTCTACTTTGGAGAAGGAAGTTTGGCCCTGATGTTCTGAGAACATAAGTGATGGTCCTTTCGCTGAAGCTACTTGTTCATATCACAGGATTTAGGGTCAGACATCCTGTGCTCCAAACCCCACCCCATTGCTCACTAGCTGTGGACCTAGACCTTACATTTCTTCATCTCTAAAAGGGAGAAAATATTAGTAACTTCCTGTTGTGATTATCTCTTGCTGCATAACAAATGCCTGTCAAACTTGGTGGCTTAAAAAAACCACCAGTTGATTATACTTCGCGGAGTGAGGCGGGAGCTCAGGAAGAGCTAGCTGGGCCAGTCTCCCCGTGGTGTCAGTGGGGGTCAGTCAGCGGCGTTAGCTGTTAGCTGGGCAGTCTGAAAGAGCCAGGTTGGCCTTACTCACATGCCGGAGCCTTGCAGAAGATGGTTGGGTAGCTGGGCTCAGTGGCCCCTCACCCTCTACTGTGGTCTCAGGGCCTCTCCACCAAGTCTTCCCAGCGGGGAGTGGACTTCATACTCCGTGGCTTGGAGCTCCATGGCACTGCGACAGAAGCCACTGATCCTCTTAAAGGCTTGGCCTGGAATGGTATAGCATCCCTTCTTCCATTGTTCTGTTGGCCAAAGCAGTCCTAGGCCAGCCAGCTTCCAGGAGAGGAACAACAGACCCCACTTCTCAAAGGGAGAGGTGCCCAAGGATTTTCAGCCACTTCCAACCCACCGTAGTGCCTCCTGAGGCTCCTGTAGCGATTATATACGATACTGTCTGCAAATGTCTTGGCACACAGTACGTGCTCAACTGCTTACCATGTAGTGCTTGTCCTTCAGTAAATACTGAGTGCCTACTGTGTGCCCAGCAGGGAGTATGTGTAAGAGCACAGACTCTTGCGGTGGGACAAATGCTGTGATAGAGGTACACACAGTGAATCAGTTTTAATGCCTCTGGATTTTCGGCAGGCAACACGGCTTGCCACATGATGGGTGCTGGAAAACTACTAATGCAGGCTAAATGAATGAATGACGGAACAAATGAATAAAAAGCTATGCGTAACTTGAGTGGGCCAAAGGGAAGACTTCCCAGTGGGCCTGGTGCCATGGGACTGACAGCAAGTAGGAGTCCCCAGGGGGAGCTGGGAAGAAGGAAGGGCATGAGGGCTGCACAGCCTCATCGAAGGCCTAGAAGCCCAAGAGAGCAGGGCCTAGTTGAGGTGGTTTGTTGTCAACAGCTATTACCAAGCCCCACGAGAATGGGGAGCCCCCTGATGCCAGAGAAACTGTCACAGGCCCTTCTCTAATTGTCAAACTGAGTCGTGTGGAGAGTCAAAAGTAAATAGCTGAGCAAATAGCATAAGAGCTGGCAGAATAACCAGGAGGGGTTGAGATTTCATGTTGGAAGGAAAGAAGGGCAGGGAGGACAAGCGAGAGGGAGGACCTGCTTAACCCACTGCCTCTGGCCCTCTCCAGGGGTAATGGAGCCCACAGGGGGGAGACCGGGCCTCCCTGTGCTTCCTAGAGCAGGGGTCACATGTTGCCTTGAGGCCTGCAGGTGCATCTGTGGTCCATCTTGGTGGGATCCATGTGTTCAGGGTCCGCTAAACCCTGGTCCACTTCTTCACGCTCTGCAGCATCAAATGCCGAATTGATTTCATAGGGATTATCTGATTAATAACCTGTCGGGCTCCTGTCAGATGAAGGGGAAGCCAGGGCGCAAGTCTGCCAGACCCCTGCTTTAGCTCATCTGATCCCAGGCCTGGTTTGGGAGCCTGAGGCCCATTTTCTGGTCCTGCTCAATTTGGGGAATAGCCCTGCCCACCCCTCAGGGATGGGAGGCCGTCCTGGTGGTCACCAACCCAGGCTTGGTATAGTTCCCAGAATAGTACACAGCACCTTCTAGTGGGCCAGGCCAACTCCTAAGCATTGCAGGAAATTGGGACGGACAGTCGTCCCTGTCATCTGGTGATTCAGTCATAGGCCTGCAGAAAACACAACCACAGTCCCCAAGAAGAAGCTCATGGCCTTGTAAGGAAGACAGACCCATAAGTGAATGAGTAAAGATGGCACTCTGGATAATACTGTGACTCGTGGGGTGAGGGGGGATGCTCTGAGCAGAGAGGAGGGTGTGGCTCCCTCTGCATGAGGGCATCAGGGAACAATCATACCAAGCACTCATGGGGCCTTTACTGGGGCTCCGTAGAGGGAAGCTCGTCAGAGACTGAGCACCCAGGGTTTCTACTGGGGGCTGGTCACACCGGCACCTCCTACCTGGCAAAGGCCCAAATTCCAAACTGCCAGAAGAGAAGCCGGTGTTCAGCATAAGCCATATTGTTTGTACACACAGTTTAGACCCTGAATCAGCTACTCATCAGTTAATGGTTAGAACGCTCCTAAAAACCTCTGTTCCCAGATACCAGCCCAGGGCCAACTTTATAAGCAGGCCCTGCGAAGGATAACAGTCAGGATGGCTGTGGTAACCGTTCTGCACGGGTAGGAAGATTATCATCATCCCCACTTTGGAGATGAAGAATCTGAAGACAGGAAAGTGAAGTAACTTGCCTCAGGAACCACAGCCAGTACGTGTCCCACCCAGGCCAGCTGGTTCCAGAGCCCATGCACCTAGCCATTCTCCAGTGCCACCTTCCTGATTATTCAGACAGGCATTGGGAGTTTGCAGGGGACAAAGGAATCCTGGGATGAGGGGCAGCTGTGCAAGGCACAGAGAGAGCTTAGTGTCTTAGAGAGATGGCTCAGACGTGGGGGGGCAGGGGGCCTCATGGAGATGCATGTAAGTGAGGGTCAGCAATGGAGGGCCTGGAGTTACAGGAAGACAAGGTTGTACTCCTCCCTGTGAGCATGGGGCCCGAGGAAGGCAGAAGGAGGGGCCAGTAGTTAACATTATAGGATTGGCCTTTTACAAGGATCACTATCACCTGGAAGACCCAGTTCATTTTTTTGTTTCTTTGTCCATTCATTTGTTAAAATGCTAGCCCTAGAACTAAGTCTTTTTGTGGTCTTGGCCAAATCTCTGATGCCTTGCACATCTTGGGGCTGTTGGCTACAGAATGTGGGCTCAATGCCTGGCCTGCTCTACCGCGTGGCTGTCCCAGGGCTCTGAGGGTGAAGCACGGGCCAGGACAGCAGGCTCATGGTGAGAAGATGGGCTGCTGAGCGGGGCAGTCTGAAGGACTGGGCACTGCAACTTTCCAGCCACTTCCTTCCCAAAAGCTACTTGTTCTGTCCTTGGAAGGCGAGCTCTGCCTGCCCCGGGCTGGAACTGGAAGCCCCTGCTTCAGGCAGCTCGGGGGCCTTGCCCGTGGCCTCCTCTGAGGCTTAGAGGGGAGCTGGTCCCCTCCCCACGCTAAGAAGAGCCGTAGGAGCAGTATTGTGCTTAGCTGTGCCCCCCTCCAGGGACTGCACCCCTCTTTCCCGAGAGGCAGTGGGGGGCAGTGAGGTCGGAGAGATGTGCTTTTGAGTCCCACCCCTACCCTTTGGTTGCTGTATGATCTTGGGCAGTCACTCAGCCTGTCTGGGCCTCAGTTTCTGTATCTGAAAATGAGATAACAGTACCCACCGGTGTGAGGGTCACGAGACTCCAGCGTCCATCCCGGAGTTCCCAGCCACAGTGAGCCCGAGACCGTGCACGACTGTGACCTAAGGAGGCCTCAGCAGCTAGGGTCTCCATTAGGAAACGCTCGTAGCTTTTGTTTTTCAGAAGAACTGGAACCTCAGAGTTGGGAGCAGGCGATGGACAGGAAATTGAGGGGATAGCATTGAACTGGGAGTCCAGATGCCTGGGTTTTAGTTTCAGCTCTGCCACTGACTTGCTGTGTGCGTGGGAGCAGGATACCTGTCTCTCTGGGCCTCAGTTTCCTCAGCAATCACCTGGGGCCCAACTGACTCAGAACTGAGTTTCAGAAGTACAGAACGGGGTATTTGAAGGTAGTGGTAGCGTTCTGAACTGGCAGCATTTTCAGCGAGGGCTAGTGTCCCCCCGAATGCCTGAGTTGGCGTGAGGGTGGGAGCTCCTTCGGGGGGTCTCATGCAGTCCGTCGCTCCAGAAACCCTCTGTCGTAGCGCACCGCCTCTTCCCTTGTCCTAATAGGTGTGTCCTTTTAGGAGAGAATGGCCTGCTGTCTCTCTCTAAATCATCGAAGTAAAAATAAAAACCACTCTTGATCCAGACATTGGAAAATTCCACTATTAACGTTTCGATTTTAACCCTTCATGTGTTTTTTTCTCTGAATATGTTTATTTGTTTCTGCTGGGTTTTAAGGTTCACATGTGACTGTCTGAGCGCACAGTCCTAGCCTAGCGATGCAGGCCAGATTCCCAGGCGTACTTGGGAGAGTGCCATGCAACCAGCTTCGGGGCCCGGGGACAAGCTCCCACTGCCTCTGGGCCCTCTGGGCAGGGGTGGTAAGGACCTGCTCAGGCTGGGCCATATGGACTGTGGAAAGACTGGAAATTCCCTCCTGAACTAGAGGCAATGGGGGAAATAATAATAAAACACCTGTGCAAGCCTCAATTAAACACCAACTGTATGCCTGTGATATGCTTCCCTTTGTATACCTGTCATTCACAGTATTCAGCAAATATTTATTGAGTGTCTCCTACTGTGTACCAGGTACTCTTCTAGACTCTGGACACATGGGCAGAGAACAAGGCAGATAAGAGTTCTACCCTTGGGGCGCCTGGGTGGCTCAGTTGGCTTAGTCTCTGCCTCTGCCTCTGGCTCAGGTCACAATCCCAGGGTCCTGGGATCGAGCCCCACATCGGGCTCCCTGCTCAGCGGGAGGCCTGCTTCTCCCTCTCCTACTCCCCCTGCTTGTGTGCGTGCGTGCTCTCTCTCTGTCAAATAAAGAAATAAAATCTTTAAAAAAAAAAAAAAGAGTTCTACCCTTACAGGACTGAAATTACAATAGGGAAAAAACACGTGTGTGTGTGTGTGTGTGCGCGTGCATCTAGGCCTATGTGGAAAACTAAAGCAGTGCAAGGGGCCAGGGGTAATTGAGGAAGAGCAGGGTGGGAGCTATTACAGTTAGCTATGAGAAGGGAAGGAATGGCCCATGCAGATATTTGGGGGAAGGCCGTTCAAGCAAATGATAACAAAGGCTTTAGCTGTTTGGAGTAACAGCATGGAGGCCAGTGTATATCTAGCACAGAAAGTGAGGTTGGAGAGGTAGCAGGGGGCCAGATCTCGTATGCCCAGGTAAAGACCATGGTTTTATTCTCATGGAACCATTGGAAGGTTGTGAGCAGAGAAGTAGCGCTATCCAAATTATATTGTAGCTTCCATAAGAAGAGATCATCCCAGTTTATGAATGCTCAGACAGACTCACCTGCCCAATGGCAGGGGCAGAAATGAGGCCACTCTGAAGGGCTTCCATACCCCTGCAGTTCCCCTCAGACACTGTACGAGGCCCTGGGACCATGAACACCACCAGAACAGCCTGGGCACCAGGCAGCTCAGACCTCTCTGGAAGGGGAGGTCCCCACCACCACAGCAGGACTCAGTGGTTCCGGCTGCTAAACAGTGTTGCCTTGTGCTCTCACTGTCCCCGAGGACGCTCATGAAATGACACATTGGGAAAGTATTTACAGCCCCTCCTCATTCCCATCTGTAAGGCTGGCCGGGGGACAAACCCCCAGGCTGAGCAGTGACACAGGGTTATGAGGCCCAGGGACCTGAGCTCTGGGGTCAGACAGACCCTTCAACTTTTCGAAGTGGCGGAGCCACTTGCTTACTCTGTGATAGGACCTTCGAAAAGTTACTTCTCTGAGCCTTTGCTTTGCCAACCTACAAAGCAAAGATGATAGCACTGACTTTGTAAGATTGTTGTGGGGAGTAATTAGATAATATGGTGTTCTAGAACAATGAATAAGATACGGTGGACGTAGAGTAGGTTAGCATTAGTACTTTCATAATATTTCTTAGTATTAGTACTCATGCTACATAAATTACTACTAATATACATCAATTAGCATTAGTAATTTTTGTTCAGCCCTTCTAAATTCTTCCAGCATTACTCTGTGGGCCCTACATCCACTTTGTGAACTTAGTATCATCATCCCCATTTTACAGATGAAGGAAGTGTAAAATCGGAAGAGGTTGCAGTTCTTACACAAAGTCACACAGCAAGAAAGAGGCAGGAATGGGACTTGAATTTGGGTTCTCTGGTTCCCAAGACCTGGTCAAAGTGGGCAGGAAGGTCCCTCACAGGGCTGGACTCAAAAGCTAGCTCTCTGCGGGTAGCCCTTCCTGGAGGTGGACACAGCAGGCTGAAGCCACACCGGCTTGTTTAACATGATGCCGTACACGGTTTTCAAGTGAGGGGGCAGCAGTCCTAGAAAAGACCAGAAAACAGGATCCAGCACACCCAAGTGTGAACCATACCACTTAGCAGGCATGACTGAGGCCAGAAAGGGCAAGTGCGTCTCTCCTCATTCTGCGTTAGAAATAGTAATGTCACAAAATGCTGCGCTGCCCTTGTTCTTGAGGGGGCCAAAGCCCCCTCCTCTGTCTTCTGAGGGGTGCCAGCCTCACCACTCAGTCATCACTGAGGTCCCTGCTCTGCGGAAGCACCTTGGCCCTCTAAATGTCATCAGCATCAACCTGGGGGCTTGTGAGAAACACAGATCTTCAGGCCCCACCACCACCTCCTGACTCCGAATCTTTGGGGGTGGGCCTCCGCAAAGCGCAGCTCTCCAGATGATTCTGATGCCTACTCGAACTTGAGAACCACTGCTTGAGAAGAAAATGGCCCCAAACGCTTGTCTTTTTTTTTTTCCTTTGGACTCACAAAGTATCTTCAGCTGTTGTTTAAACAGACATACACCGTCTCAAGTAGAGAAAGCACAGGCTTTGGAAACAGATAAAACTGAGTTCAGACTCCTGAATTTAGCCTCACTAGCTGGTAACCTTGGCAAATCCTGTCACCTCTCCACATGTCGGTGTCCTTGTCTGTAAAATGGGGGCATGCCTTCCTAGCCTATTTTGAAGATTTGAGATGAATGGATGTAACATGCCTAGCTCAGTGCCTGAGACATCATCAGTCTTGATCAGGGGAAGCTGTGATTGGGTGGCCACAACCGTCAGACATTCAGGTTTGTATAGAGAATGCTCCCTCTGGATGCTCTGCGCCAGGCAGACCCCTTGCACATGTGGCTTGCGCCAAGACCCATCGCCTGGCAGCCGTGTCCCGCTGGTCTCACACACAGCTGCACCAGACAGCTACTTTATGTGTTTCTCTACTATCCCCCTTCATCGATGCATGACTCATTGCTTCATTCATGTCTCCATTGTGCGTAGAAACCTAGGCAAGCAGCCATTCCTAGGGACATTGCAGGACAACCTCATTGAGATGGACATTCTCAGCGCCTCCCGCCATGATGGGGCTTACAGTGACGGGTAGGTGACATCCCCATGGTCCTCCTCTCTGTGTTTGCTCTCCCTCTGGCCCCTGCACCTGCATGCAGACCCTGAGACCTTTCCCTGGGATCTCCTGCGGGAGGTGATGATGTCATGGTGCATGCCCATCCCGAAGTCCATGTTCAGCTTGCAAGAGTTTATCCTTGGAATCCCCTCGCTTCAGCATATTAACAGCAGCTTTGTTAATATGCAGCTCCCAGCATCTCATCGGCTGCCTCTGCCATTCTGAAAGCCATCTCGTAGCAGTTTTTATGCAGCACAGGCCCTATGTCGTATGTCTTGTAGCCCTGAGTATCTGTTCTGGGTGCCAGAGTGCTCTAAGATTTCAGGGGATGCAATGCAACCAGCCAGTGCACCCCATTTCCCAGGCTGTGTACAAATTCTCCCATGGCCATGGTTAAAGGCAAGCTGTGGAGGATTTCCTGACACCTAGTTTGGCCACAACCATGCGCTTTGACCATGCCACGCTGCCCTAAAGACTGTAGCTAGGCTGTAGGATGCATTTGCCTATCTCTCGTCCCACACAGCTTTCCCCAGGGGTTTGGAAGGTAGCGTCTGGCCTCTGAAAGCATTTGCTGCCATTGGTTGTATAAGAGCCACTGGGAGACTCAACCATGACAGAACTTAATGGTGGTTTCTTGGTTCCCACCCCCTAAACACCCTTCAAAAAGAATGGTATTTCATGCCTCCACCGAGGCACACTGGCAAAGTAGGTATGGGAAGGAGAAGAAAAATTTAGGTTCCATTATCTCCAAGGCACGGAACATGATTTTAGATACTTTCCAAGTTAGTACCGATAATTTTAGAGAACAGCTCGTGTAATACCCAAGAAACAGCATCTCAGCCCCATCCCTTCCCAGGAAAGGGGTCTCCACAGCCAGCCTTCTGTGGGGTTGGAAACACCTCCTGCCCTGGCCCGGGCGGGGTGGGGGGGGTTCCCCATGGGTAGGGCTGTCCCATCCGTGTTCCGTGGAAGCGTGTGTTCGTGTGCCCTGTTGTGTGGTCCGGTACGTGATTCTCCTCCTCTCCGTCTGCCCCGTCTTCTCCGTGGCGACTGTCTCCAGGCTCCTCTGCATGCTCCTACTGCCGCCTCTGTCCTCCAGGTGGCTCTGGGTCCCGGGGAGTCCGCAGACCCTGACGCCCTCGGGCTTCTCTCCGTCCACAGGCACTTCCTCTTCAAGCCGGGAGGCACCTCGCCGCTCTTCTGCACCACGTCGCCAGGGTACCCTCTGACGTCCAGCACGGTGTACTCCCCCCCGCCCCGGCCCCTGCCCCGCAGCACCTTCGCCAGGCCGGCCTTCAGCCTCAAGAAGCCCTCCAAGTACTGTAACTGGAAGTGTGCGGCCCTGAGCGCCCTTGTGCTCTCCGCCACGCTGGTCATCCTGCTGGCGTACTTCGTGGGTAAGCACCTCCCTCGGCCCAGCTTCCCTTCGTTCCCCTTCGCCCGGGGGGCAGCGACCAACACACCTGCACACGCTGCAGGCATCTAGCTGGCGCGACCGTCACGCAGGGTGAGCCATGCAGCCCTGGGGCGCTGGCCTCCACCCCCGAGCCAGTCACGGCCAGCTCTCTGGGATCCTCTTCTCCTCTCTGCACGATGCCCAGAAGGAAGCTTAGCATGAGGCACAGCGTCCACTGACCGGCCTTCGAGCTGGTGAGCCAGGACGTGAGTGTCGGAGATGGGCGTCTCCGCAAGTGACAGGCCCCTCGGGCTGGTGCCACGTAGGTGCAGTTAGGAGCAGGAAGGATTCGGGGCCCCCTGGGGTTGGACTGGACTCTGCTGACCTCAGCCCGGAAGGCATGTCTGAAGGTGAGGGTCTGGCGAGGCCGTCTGAGGGGACGTGGGCGCCAAGGTGCAGAGTGGAGCCGTGGTTAGGAGCCCAGAGAAATGCCAGCTGAGCAGTGAACGCTGGCTACAGGACGCATGGAGGCCCCCAGCAGCTTGACTGGCCTGCCTGCCTGCCCCCAGGCCACCTCCGGGATGGAGGAAATGCCTCCTGGCACGGGAGGCCAGTCAGCTGGGTGCTCTTTTGATGTAGTCCCCACACCGCCTGGTCTCCTGCTTCATTCCAGCCCTTGTCTTCAGCCTGCTCCCAGGGAAGACGGTCTCTGAAGAGATCTGCAGGCGCTGTGTAGAGTCCGCTGCCTCTGTGTAAATCAGCCTGTTAGTAAAGACGTCCAAAGGGGTTGGCTTAACCCTCTGTCCGTTCCAGCCTTCAAATTCTCTCATTCTGAGGTTTAAGGCAGGTCACGCCAGCTTGAGGTGGCCTTCAACCCATGCTGAGGAATTCTGAGATCATTCCATAAGCAAGGAGGACTTCTCCAGTAAAAACCCAGTAACCAGAAACAGAAGTAACTGGCACGGGCCAGAGGAAGACAGAGTGCCGTCCACCATGGCAAGGGACTCTGTCATAGGCAGAGTCATCGCGAATAAAAACGGGCAGTGTGGTGATGTAGTGCACGCTGTCCTGGGAATGATGAAGGAAACGTGGGCCCCACTTGTTCAGGGGGAGGGATCTGAGCATGGAAGGAGCATTCAAGATTCTTGAATTTTATAGAAATAAGTAATCAGGGAGACGATAGTCCCTCAAACAGGGAGGTCTCCTTATATGTCTCGAGCTATAATAAGCCTTCTTTGATATGCCAGGTCTCTCTTCCCCTTGTGAAGATTGATGTAGAGAATTTCATGGCTCCAGGGCCAAGTTGGCATACGTCTCTTCTCTTCTCTGTGATTGGTTAGCTGTTGCTGCCTAGAAAGCTGTGTTAAGAAGGATCCTGAGGCTATCTTCAAGCTCAGTGGGAAAGGGTCTCTGTGTTTGATTAGTAATGTCGGTCGTGGTCACCAGCGTGGGGAATATTGATGACATACCAGGCATTTGCCATCCTTACTGTGGGTCAGTGAGTAAAAGGAATAGCCAAACTGGGAGAGGCCAGAGGCCACCCAGGCCCAGTGAGAGGTAACTGGGTTGCAGGTGAGGGCCCTGAATGTCCCAGTACCATCACCCAGCATGAAGGTTTCTTCCTGGCACCTGTGCCGTGTCCCTGTAAACCACCAGCACAGCTCTTGTCTTGGACTGACACTGTGTTTCCTAAATGAGCAGACTTCGGAACAAGCAGTGTCTCTGTGCATCACAAGTCAAGCCGTTGGCTGCATAAAGACATCAGCTTGCGATGCAGACTTAGGTTTCTACTACGTAGCCTGGTTCAGGAAGAAAGAATACATCTTTGTATGATAACATAAGCTCTCTTCTGTTTTACATCCCATGGGCTTCTTCTTCTCCCATGTAATAAGAATGTAGGGTCAGTCTTCAGCAATCTAAATTTAGATAGGCTATACTGGGAGGTAGTGAGCTCCCTGTCGTAGGAGGGGTACAAATAGAGCTCAGTGACCACATAGCAAGGATGAGATTTAAGCACTGACTGGGATTTTTCACTGGATGGCCTTTAATTTTCCTTCCAACACTGACAGTGTTTGAATCGATGATTTTGTGAATTTTGTTTTTCCTTCAGCAAACCATAACCTGCTTTGGGCTAGGCACTGTGCTTAATGTCAGGGCTAAAGATATGGTCCCTGCCCTTGAGTTGTCCGTAGCTTACAAGAGGAGACAGCTATGTCAGCAGTGAATTGAGGCAGCTCAGGGGCTATTTGGGGAATACCCAACACCAAGAGCACTAGGGGAGGCTCCCTGGGAAGGGCGATGATGCAGTCAGAGTTAACCAGCAGTAGACCTGCGGAGAGCAGCTCTCAAACCCAGGGAAGCTGCAGACTTGAGCGAGGACAGTGTGGTCGTAAGGTCCTTGTCTGTGTTGGAAGCATTTGAAGGATATTGGAGCTAATGCAGGAGAGCTTGGTCAGATCGGGAAGATCACCTTGGGGCCAAGTTACAGACCTTCCTGGATGGGCAATAGGGAGGCATTGAAGGGTTTTAAGCAGTGGCAGGATGTAGTCAGACTTTTTTTGGGGGGAAGATAAGTGTAGAGGGAAGAAGGATAGGCCCTATCACAATAAACAGGTCAGGAGAAGCCGAGGGCCTCAGCTGAGAGAGTGGCAATGTAGGTGGAGAGCAGGGAGGTCGATTTGGGAGCATTTGTGTCTCCTGTTACAAGCAGTCAGTCTACTGATAGTGTGTCCTTGCCCAGAATAAACACAGCTTTCTGATAAAACCCTCCCTCTGCAGAAACATTAGGACTGGACCATAGATTGCATATCCAAGGACCAGGTCAGACTGGCAAGACCTGGGTGTTCCCTTTGTTCCCTGGAGACTCGGAGCTTACACCGAGCCTCTGACAGCCTTGGATTCCATTCCCAGCTCTGCCACCTGGCTGCTCTCCCACCTTGGGCAGCTCGCTTCTCTTTCTGAGCTTTGATTTCCTGATCTGGAAAACAAGCGTGACCCATTACTTCAGGAGGCTGCGTGTGAGGCTGGAGTAAGCCGATGCCGGTGAACGCGTCGCAGATGCAAGGCCCAGCCCTACCTTCCCTCAGGGGCTGGGGTGGCAGCCTTGGTACGTGGTCTCCTCCAGCTGCTGGGGCCAAGGGATGAGTGTCTTGTTGCTTGGCCGTAATCACAGGCTGCGGTGACTAACTCATAAGGAACTATCAATTATTAAAAATCAAATTAATTGTCTCAGCCGAGCACAAATATCCTTAACATAGACTTTTGCAGCAGGCCAACTGATCTAATCAACAGGCACAAGCACAGATATTTAATTAGATTTTTGATGAAAAATTGTGTTTAATTTCAAGTATAATCAATTATTAATTACTGTAATGAGTGAGTCTGACTGGGTTTACTAATTAACTCATTTAAAAATTATGAATAACCTTTTCATTTGTAATTATTTTCTACATCCTATCATGCTGCAGATAAGAATCGTATCACTTCACCAGTACCAGGGGAGGTGAAAACAGGGCGGGAAAGAATTGTTCTTTTTCTGCTATCTGCTCAGGGCTGCCATATCTGGAGGGAACCCTGACAGGCTCATTTGACATTTGGTTTTTAGTTCGAAAGTTTCCATTCATTTGCAGAGACATCTGCAGTTACTTTCATAGGAAGATAGAGAAATCGCAGCCAGCACTTAACCACCCACAAGGGCTGCAGGGCCTGGGGCAAGGCCTTCGGGCTGTCCTCCCCACTGCAGGTGTTACTTGGCTGCTCAGGTTTGGAGGAGAGAGTAATGTAGGGACGAGCTTTAAGAATCCTGGGGCATCCCGCCAGAGACGAGATGTGTATTTTTGTCTCCAAAGGACACCTGTTCAGAGAGGTAGCTATTGACCCTGAGTGCCTGGCTTTACTGGCCAGTTCTCCCTGTGAAGGCCTTCAAGTATTCGAATACTCTGCCATTTATTTTCTGAAGATAAGAAATCTGTTTGCAGAACAAAATAGGGAGAGCGTGATATGGGGGGAAGATTAGTTAAAAGTTCAAACCAGGAAACTTGCACAGCCCCGGCAATAATGCTTTATTTTATAGCAGTTAATTGTTTTTAAAAAATTTTCACCACAAAAGGCAGCGTAGTGTGGTGTAATAAAGATAATAGGGGCCACTTTTGTCATTAATAATGAGAGCCCTTAGCTATGATTGTGCGCTGCCCGTAAGCGCCTCCTGTTCCCAGCACTTTGCCTGTGTTTTCTCATTGAAATCTCCCAAGGATCCTATGAATTAGTCTCCCCAATTTACAGATGAGGACACTGAGACCCAGTGAGCTGGAGTAAGTCACCACCCTCACCTGGTAAATGGCAGGACTGTGGTCTCCCCGGCCCCAGGCACTCAGGCTCTGGGGCTGATGCTTTTAAATTTTTTTCTCTTTCGAGTTCACATTCTTAAACTTTCCCATTGCAGTAGTTGGTATTTTGAGTTTTTGCTGGGTGCCTGGTATGGGTCCAAGCCCATTATGTCATCTCTCTGAACACTCACGACAGTTCTGTCAGGTAGGTTTTATTTTCTCTATTTTCTAGAAGAGGAAACTAAAGCTCACAGAAGTTAACAACTAGCCAGGGTCACAAAACGAGTAAAGGCCCTAGGATTTTAAAGACCGTGCTCTCAGCCACTATGATGTAGCTTCAGGGCTTGAACAGATGATATAGAATCAGAAGATCCCACTCAGGCTCAGCTCCATCACTTGTTGACAGTGTGAACTTGGGCAAGTTGCGTAACTTCTCTGAAGCTGTTTCCACTCAGGTTCCTATAGTGGCTGTGGCTGGAATGATTCCCCCATTTTACACCAGGAGGAATTTGTAGCGGCGTGCTTCAGAAATCATGGGCCCTGAAATTAGGCTGCCTGCTGCTGACGTGCCTTGTGACTTTAGGCAAGTTTCTTTAACCTCTGTCAGCCTCAGTTTACCCATCTGTAAAATGAGGGTAATAATAGTGGCTACTTCAGAGGGTTGTTGCAAAATTCCAGTAAGATAATTTGCAGAGGGGCGCCTGGGTGGCCCAGTGGATTAAGCGTCCAACTCTTGGTTTTGGCCCAGGTTTGATCTCAGGGTCATGAGATCAAGCCCCACGTTGGACTCCACACTGAGCATGGAGTCTGCTTGAGTTTCTGTCCCTCTCCCTCTTCCCCTTCCCCCACTCTCTCTCTCTCTCTCTCAAATAAATAAATCCTCAAAAAAAAAAAATAATTTGCATTAAGTACTTAGGCTACTGCCCAGCACTATTAGCACTCAATACATATTAGATACTATTGTTATTATAATTGATAGTATTATTCGTACTATTAGCATCACATGTAGAAGAGGATTTGTAGGTCTTGACTGAGAACTTGGACAGGCCTAGTCCCCGTGCAGTGCCTGCAGGCTTCCCGGCCTGTGTTCGTCACACAGGCAGCTGACAGAACAACCAGGGGGACCTGTCAGAAAACATTTGTAGGGATGTCTCGCTGTTCCAGGGAAGCGGCCGCATGAAGAATCATTACCAAAAAGTGCCTCACGTCATTTCTTTAACTAGGACAAAAGTTGATGTTTTCTATGCAGCTAGAACTGACAGGCTCCCTGGTGTTCTGGATCTCTGCGTGAAAAGCAGACACCGAGCGCCACGGAAGAGCTGCGGATTCGTACCTCGAGGACTCTGCGCACCTGTCTTGCCGGGTAGGCCTTTGGACTTGGAGACGAAAAGGGCTTGCTCACCACACAAAGAGCGGGCCTCGCCTTCCACTGACATGGAGGCCTGAGATGACCCTGGGACGGTACCTCCTCCTTCCTAGGTCCCTACGCACCCTGCAGGGGAGGGGCGCCGCTCACCGCGACTTCTCCAAGGCAGCAGGGCTGTTCGCTTACAGAATGGGAAATGGAGATGATTGAACTTGATCTTTTAGGGAGAGGAAAAAGTGATAAAGATACAGGATCCTGTAGTAAAGCTTTTCTCTCCAAGATTGATTTCTTCACGCTGCTCAGTGGGAATTGCTAATAGCAAGATATATATAGATTGTTCTCTTTATAACAGACCCCAAATATCCTCCAACCCCCCAAAATGGTTGTCTGCCATTGTCTGAAGTACCACCGTGCAGAGAGGAGGGGCTGACTTGCTCCGTGGCGCTGCTGAGGCCAGAACCAGGCCCTCAGGGTGAAGAGGACAGGAGGGCCGACTTGGGCTCTGTGGGAAAAGGCTTTTCTAACAAGACAGCTGCCTGTGTGGAGTGGGGGCTGCTTGTGTCTGGAGTGGGAGGAGCCAGGGTAGGTGCCCAGACTCTACAGCCCAGTGGACCTTGTCCGTATGGACCTTCTGCCATTACGTTGCTGTACTACGTGAGTCTTGAGGACTCGACCTCCTCAAGATGACTTTCCTCGTCTGTAAAATAGGAATAAACAAGTGAACAAAAGACTAGCCAAAATGATGAAGGCATTCAACATGTTCCCGCTTGGCATGAAAAAAAATTTTCCAACTCTGCAGACCTCACTCTCTTCCCACCCCACCACCCGCCCCCCATCTCCTCCCACTAGTGAGACCAGCCAGCAGCCAGAGCCCGACGAAGCCCATTGATCCAGACCGTGTAGCTCAGCCTCCTGGGCACAGAGCAGGGTGGAGAAAGAGAGCAGGTCTGAAGGCAAGTAGATAACGTCAGGCTCCCCACATTTCCTGTTTCTGCTCCCGAGCAATGTTCAGGGCTCCTACCGTACTCCCAGGAGCCCAAGACCAGGATCAAGATCCAAACCTCACTCAGGCATGTCTCCCTTACCTGTATACCCGCTCAGCTACCAGGCCCTGCCTGCTTGTGTTCAAAATCAGATTTACTGAGATAGAACTTACACACAGAAAATTAACACTTTTGAGGTGTACCATTTGATGAATTCTGACAGATGCTTGGAGTTGCATGACCACCACCAGAGTCAAAACACAAACCACTTCCGGCACCCCAAAAGGTTCCCTTATATCCCTTTGCTCAACGCTGTCCTGGTTCTCAGCCTCTGGCAAACACTCACCTGTTCCGTGTTGGGTAGTTTTAGGTACCGTTTTTCAGAGATGTAGTAAAGAGGTAATTTACTTACTGGATTCAGAATCAAACTCTAAGGTATTAAGGGGTTGAGAACACTGTAAGATCGAATTCAGAATTCAAGAGAGTAGGGCAAACCACGGAAACATTCTAGGGCTTCCTATGTGCTGTACTTGATCTCCTTGAAGGATAGCAGTGAAAGGCCTCTATGCAGGCAGAAGGAATGCACAGGCTGATGTTCTTCTGCCGTTTTTATGGACCATGTTTTTCTGCGCAAATTTCTAAGTATTGACACAGTCCTCATTGTCAAGTTGAAGAGCTCTGTCGTATTTGTGCCATTACTATATCCTCATATTCCCGCTGTTTCCAACTGTTGGCTATTTTAAATAGCGCTTCCGTGCACGTCTTTGTGCCTCTGGTTCTGTTTGTTCTGCTTTCAATTATTTTGTTCCAAGAGCAGGATTTCTGAGGCATGAGGGGTGCACAGGTTAATGCTCTTGTTACTCGCTCCTCTGGGCTCCTCAGAGGGGTAGTTTCTGTGCAGTCCCACCAGTGTGGGGCTCTGTGCCTGACCTTGGGTAAGCTGGTTCAGCGGGTTGGGGGGCAGGGGAGGTTCCAAGTGGTTCTGAGACGCAGAGAAGCTACAAGGGTCTTCATTCCTTGAGGGATTTCCACCCCTTCTTTCCGTCCAGTTCCTTTTGAAGGGCTGGGCTCACACGCCCCTTCCTCGGCGAAGCTCCTGACCCCCTCCCACTAAGCCAGGACCCCAGTTATATGTTCTCAGAGTGCTTGTGCTCACCACAACCGCAGCTGACCATTGGGTCGTGGATCGGCTCGTGCCTGCCCCCATGGTTAGACTGTAAGCTTCATGAGGGCAGAAACTATTTCCGTCTTGCTCACTACTACAGCTGCAGTTTCCTGTACAGGGTCAGCGTGACGTAGCATGTATTCATCAAAGGTCTGTTGAAGGAGAGAAAGAGGGGGGAAGGTGTCCGGGCCAGAACCTAACTGGTGTTGCAAGGCATGGAGTGGAGGGAAAGAAAAAGATAAATGTAGAGGCATATGTTCATACAGGGGACAGTGAGGGAAGGCCTGGAGGCAGGGCGATCTTGTGAAGTGAAGCATGGCTACCAGAAGCTGAGCGGGGAGCACAGGAGTCCGTCTGGGGCACACTCCTGGCCCTGGCCCTCGTCTGTTCCTGGCTCCCTCTCAGCCTCCGCTTCCTCCCTGAGAATGTCGACAGAGGCCGTTGGAGGGATGCTGTTTACCAATCAGGCACTTGGTCCTTCCTGGTCAATGAAATCTTCTCGCCCTCCCCCTGGCAAACAAGATGTGTTGGATTTTAGGGCCAGGCAGTCCCAAGTTCGGAAATGTTGTTTCAGAAAAGAGCTGAGTTGACTAGTATAATCCTATTTCATAACAACAGCAGCTCCTGCAGAGACAGCACCCTCTCCAGGGCTCTCGGCCCTGGCCTGGTGGGTGGTTTCGGGGCCCCTGGAGAGGCAGTTGGCTATGCTTGGTCAGGAAGTAACCCCAACCCTGCATCCCGGGTGCTCCGTCCATACCTTCACCCCGGGAGCATGGAAAAGGAGTCCATTTTACAAGATTTACAGATTTGTGACATCCTTGGAAAGGGGTTGTCCCCCACATCTTGTCTTTATTCTAGACTAATTACTGTGAAATAGCACAATTTGATTACACTTAGGCGTGGAGAGAAAGCGTGAAGCTTTCTTGCTTCTGTTGGCTGTTCTTGCGCTGCTGTAAATACAGAGCTTGTGGAGAGGAGGGGGGCACAGTCAGGCTGTGCTTAGGGCTGCAGGCCCAGGACCTCGGTGGGGGAGCAGAGAAACAGCTCTTCATTGCAGGGGAAAGGGAGGGAGGCAGGAGGAGAGGAGAGATGGCTGGAAGAAGCACAGTATTTTTTCTTCCTCCTATCAGTAAAACAACAAAATCACAGCTAAACAGCTTCATCCTTTAAAGACAGCAACACCATTAGTAGCAAGAGCCCGGACTCCGGACAGAGTGAGGCCTGTGTTCCAGCCACGGCCCACACAAGTTTTTCACCCCTCTGAGTCTTGATTTTTCTCCTTGGTAAAAAGTCCATTAATATCTAAGCAGTGTTTTGAGCATTAAGTGAGAAGACATCTGCGAAGGGTCCAGACCATGGGTGGCCCATATTGGGTGTTCAGTTAATGCCGTTCTCACCCTTCTGGGCAGCAGGAGCATCCAGAGGTTTCAAACCCTCCCAGATTCAGCCGCCAAGGGCCATCCCCGGCTGCAGGGATTTCAGGTAACCTGAGATGAAGAAGAAGGCACTTCCCCGAGCTCAGGTTTGAAACAGCGGAGAGTGTTCACGGAGCCTGGCTGCCGGGTTGTGTCCCGGGCTGCAAGGGACAGACAAAGCCAGATAAGCTAGCATCACTGCCTTGAGTCAGCCTCAGTTTCGTGGAGAGCCAGATGTGTAAGGAGCTGATGGCAGTCCTAGACAGATGATAAAAGCATATTACTGGAGTTTGAGCCTTGTCCCTGTGGGAGCCTGAAGGAAAGAGCAATTCATTCTAAACAAGAAGATCAGATAAAATTTCCCCAAGGCATTGAGCCTTGTAAATCAAGTAAGATATTGAAAGAGAAGCTACGAATAGCTTTCTGGAAGATGGAACGGCCCCCACAAAGGCAGAGGACGGGACATGGAAGCGTGGGCTATCTGAGGCCCCCACATCAGAAGACTGTGTGTTAAGATGTCCTTTGGTGCATTTGACCCACCTGCCGGCCTTGGTCTCTGTCTCACCGAAGGCTCCTGAGTGTAGAAGCCCAGAAACCGCAGTGATCGCAGGACACCGGCTGCCTTCCCTCTTAGAAGAGACGCTGCACGAGGTCACTGCATGGTAGATACCTCGCTTTCCTGTGAGGCTGTCCAGCCCATGGACCCCTCCAGCAGTTGGCGTGCTATATGGAATTCCTAACTGCATTTCTTTGTCCTACAAGCCCAGATGTGGAAAATGAGGCTGGCTGCCAGTAAATAGCTTGTCCAGCTACAAAGACGGGTAAGAGAGCTGGGCCTAGAAGCCAGATTTTCCAATTCCAAGCCCTACATTCCTTCTGTAGACCATGCTGCCTCTCAGAGCCCCCCCCCGATGTCCTTCTCTACCTCTGTGCTGCACACCTGCGGCTCAGAGCAGAACACGGGGCCTCTGCCATCCTGGCGGTGGCTTTCCTCCACGCCCACTCCCAGCTCGTCCTCCCGCTACCTCACCCCATGTACCTTTCCCATGAGCCAGGCACGTTCTGAGTGTTACATGCATTTTCCCATTGAATCTTCTCAACTGCCTTACTTACCCAGCCCGTATCTGTCAGGTGCCAACCATTTGCGAGGTACCATCCTGTTTTTATTTCCATTTTATAGACAAGAAATGGATACCCAAGCAGGTTAAGTCATTTGTCCAAAGCTGTGTCACTGGTGAGGGAGGGAGCCAGGATTTGCCCCCAGAGCCTGCTGTCTTTCCACTATGCTCTTGGATTCCCTCAGGTGGGGTGGGACTGGGATGGTGCACCCGATCAGAACTGCTGAGAGGATGCGGAGGGTGCCTTACTGAGCAGAGAAGCTAACTTACTTTCTCATGGAAGAAGAACTAAGGTCCATCTGTCCTGTGCCATGTCCTGTGCCAGGACTGCCATGTACCCATGGCATTGAGTGGCCCTGTGACTTGTACCAACATGCTTCAGGACCGGAGAGAGCAGGGGACCCAGGTGAAATCAGGGGACCTCAGTACGCATCGCTCCCAGAGCCCCAGCCCCTCACGCTTTCCAATCCCGCGGTGCTCCAGGCTTCGTCTGGCGTGAGGCGGTTGTCTGATGTCATGTTTCATTGTGCAGGAAGCCCTTCCTGCTGGTGTATGGCAGGCAGCTAGACTTCTCGTCCTTTCCAGCCTGGAGTTAGATTTTGTTCACAGTCTCCAGTGGGGAAGGAGAAAAAAAGGCCAGTATTATTAATTCTGCCATGGCCTCCATTTCTTCCCATTGTCCTAAGTTTATCAGCCAGGCCACCTGTGGAGCTCTACGGCAAGACCTAGTCGTGGGGCTCCTGTGCATGTCCCAGTCTGTGTGCGTCTCTGTTTCCGAGGGCACACACATTGCCCCACCTGAGTGTGCATGCAGAACTGGTATTTGAGGGGAGATGGAGTGGAAGCTGGCAGAGATTAAATGAGAATTTTAGGAGAAGTAGCATTTGTCTTGACAGTTTTCAGAAACTAGAAACTCTTCTTTTGCAGCTTGCTGACCTCTAACTCTGTGTTAGCGCATCAAGTCCATTACATAGCACTGTTCATACACCTGACTATGTAGGTCTGGGGCGGTGCTGGCTGTTTCACATACAAATCTTTGCATTAGTCCGTGTTTTAAACTTTGGGTGTTCTTTCTTTCATTAACTTTTAAGCATTGTGATCAGAATGACTTATGTTTTTAGTACACTTTCTAATCTATAAAGAACTTTCATTAAATTCTTACAAGAACCCAGAAGATGGCTTTGTATTATTTCCATTTCTCCAGAGGAAAACACTGCAGGTCAGAGTGGTTAGGTGATTTACCTGCTGCTGCACAGCGAATAAGGGCCAGAGCTGGGAGGCTGGCTGTCTCTACAGATCTGCTCCATTGAGTACATAGGTGGACAGCAGAGCCAGCAAGGGACAGGAAGCACATGGGCACACACTGTCAGGGCAGTGTGCATGGGAGAGGTCCTGAAATCAAGGGCCCCTGGCTGGGGAGGGGAGAGCAGATGTCATCTTTGGCTCAGGATAATGGTGAAAATCCCCACAGAAGAAGGTGACATTTGAGGTAGGCCTTGAAGGATGGGAGAAAGTTTTTTTAAATAGGGAGGGCAGTGGCCATTTACACACACAGACGTTGCATCAGCAAAAGCCTGGAGGCTGGATGGACAGATGTGTTCCAGGGATAGGAGAAATCATGCCGACCCAGACTCCTGAGCACAGAGAAGCAAGCAATGTCAGATACTGCACTCAACAAGCACGTAAAATGCTCTTGGAAAATTGTGTCTGTTTCAAAGAAATATTACCTCAAGTTTCTGTCCCCAGGAAAATAGTGCCAACAAAATTGGAGCAGTAAGACTGGTCCATATAAAGATATTTGCCCTTCATTTCCACAGTTCTACAGCTAATCGGAAAGGCAGCATGCATGCAGAGCTGTTAGGGACAGATTCAGGGCAATCTGGATTTGACTCAGATCTGAGGTTATTCTCCACCTCTTATTAAACGTGTGATCTTGGGCAAGTAATTGAACCTCTTTGATCCTGTTTCGTCATCTTGCAGACGAGGATAATAACTCTACCTTCTTTGTGGAGCTTTGTAAGGATTAAACAATAGTGTGTTTATAAAGCACTTAATGCAGTGCTTGGCACAGAATAGGCTTCAGTTAAAACATTGGCTCCTATTCACTTGCCCATCTTCATCACCCTGGTGCCCAGAACTCTGTGCTGCCTTAAGCTTCCTGATGGAAGGGCCGAACCAAACCAGAGGTCTGTGTCTATCAGAGAAGGAAAAAGGGAACTCACACGTACTGAGTGCCTTGCTGTGTGCACAGATGAGGGCAGGGGAGCAGGAGAATGTGGTGTGATTCCAAAGAGCCAGAAAACACCCACCCGTGGGGCAGGAGACTGGGATGCTCTGGGGAGTAAAAGAGGGCCATCACACACTCTGTTCTGTGAGATTTTAAAATGCTCTTTCAAAATGCTCCTCATTATAAAGAAATATTATCCCAAGTTACAAATCCGGGTGGCAGGCTCCACGTTAAGCTGTCTACCCTCATTCCTCTTGCTGAAGTGAATGTTCCAGGGGGAAAAGACCTATCCTAATAATACATACACAAATTAAAACTCCATTTAGAGGTACAGTGGGGACCCATGGCCCTGGCGCCGAGGGGCAGAAATGAAAGGAATAATCCCTGCCCTGAATGGAAGGCCTCATGGTGGCCTGACATAGCCTGTCCCGTGCGCTTTACTTCAGGCTCGAGGAGACAACTCCTTTAATCTGGGACTGCAGTGCCTGGTGGAAGAGCAAGCCTTGAGAATGGCTTTCTTACATTTAGCAGAAAGAGCTCTGAACCCGGAAGCTGGAGACTCGGGCTCAGGGCGGTCCCAGGCTCTGCCCAGATGCTCTAGTCAAGTCTGGGTCTCCTCTGTGCAGTGAGTGGGGGGCAGATCCCTGTGACTGTAACTTCCATCTTAGCAACACCCCCCAACACTGGAGCAAAAACTCAGGCTTCTCAGCTCCCTCAAGAAATATCCTTACCTCACTTCTGCAGGGAAAACCTCACTATATAGTTACGACAACGACGACGACAATGATTATGATGGTGATGATGATGAAGAAAACGATAGGAACAAAGAGGGTCATCCATTTGAGAAAATACCAAGCACCATAATCTCATACAATATCTTCACAACTCTTGGAGCTCAGTATTATTGTCACCATTCGATAGATGAGGAAACGGAGGCCCAGAAGAGTTAAATCACATCAGCCAAGTCACATCACTGTGAAGGCGAGAACCAGAGAAGGAACGCAGGGCTGTCCGTGGGCGAAGCCTGAGCTCATCACTGCTGCACATGTGTGCGCCCATCTTCCGGTCTCGGGGAGCAGCACTGGGAGTAGGGCAGGGAGAGGTCAGGTGACCATGCTGAGGTCGGTCCAAGGGTTGTGGAGGTGACCAACCCCTAAACTAGTTATGTATAGAAGAGGTCTTAGTAGAGCCTGTGGGGTGAAAGGTGCCCAGAAAAGACAGCTTTCATATTCTATTATTGTAATCATACCAGTTTATTCTGTACAAATTAGATTCCAGCTCTAGTTCCCCCACAACTTGCCATGTCACCAGTTTCTGGGTCCCTCCGGTTATGTTGCTGTTTCTCTTCTGCGTTGATGGTGGGAGTGCCTGTCTCCCACTTCTGAGGCTGGCTGCGCTTGAGCCTCTTACCTGTGCCCAATACCACCGCCCCCCTTGATTTACAGAAATATTGAGCGGCTGCCAGCAAACTCTTCCCCACAGCATTGCGTAGTGCAGAAAAATGATTAACTGCACCGGAGTCCATTCTCCAGAAAACACTTAATTTGGGGGTGAGAGACAGTAACCCTGATTGTTGCAGTCAGGTTTATCCAGAGACAGGAAGAAAAGCAATATATTTACTTGATTTAAAATTAGCCCCACGTAGTCTCACCAGTGGGATCCTGTCAGGTTTCTTTATAGCGATTCTGCTTTTAAAAACTGTTTTATCCATTGGGCAAATATGTCTAGTTCCTGTGCCCAAAGTCTGTCAGCTAATGGAAGCATGATAGCAAAGGGCCCTCGGTGTAAAGAAATTCGCAGTTGGCATGGAAAGGGAATTAGAGGGAATATACAGAAAGAAGAAAAAGGTGTTATAACAGCTGGCTTAAACAAATCTTCCCGCAGATACAGCAGTTAGGAAAATCAATGTAGCAAAATGACAAAGATGATGAGAGCTGCCATTTACTGAGCTCCTACTGTGTGCCTGGCAAATTGCATGCCAGTTCTAAGCAAATTACATGCATTATTTCATTTAATCCTTTAAGGTAGATCCTATAACTTCATTTTGCAGATGAGGAAATGGAGACTCAGAGAGGTGAAATTATTTGCCCAAAGTCATGAAACCAGTAAACGACCCAGCTCTGAGTGCTCTGGAGAGACCCAAACTTGAACCTGCACATACATAGCTTTGACTGTGGGCGTCAGCCATGCCTCTGGTAGTCAGGATGTGGGAGGACGGGGGCCCCATGCTTTGTCCCTGAGAAGAACGCCCCCTTACCTGGCTACGCTGGCAACAGAGGCTTTGCCTTGAATTAGCTTTAATTTAGTTTCAGGCATTGAAACTCACTAGCAGTGCAATGTATCAGGAGGAGAGCCTGGACTTTGGAACCAGTCAGATCTGGGTTCAGATATTTTATCACTTCCCATCTGTAAAGTGCCTTTGGGCAAGTCATGCAGCTTCTCTGAGCCTCCAGTTTTTTCATCAGAAGATGAGAATAATAGTAATTTTCTCAAGGTTTGTGTAATTCCCCTTGCTTAAGCGGCTGACACATGGCATGTGCTCAAAAGGAGGATCTCCTCCCCGGGCACTATCCCCCTTCCTTTCTACCTATTCCTCCTGAGACTACATTGTATAACTTCCCCTTTAATGTGAAACAGCATTAAAGTGAGTTTGGAAAAGAGGGAAGAAAATTTATCCATAATCCTACCATTATAATTCAAAGTCCGATGTCATTTTTACGTATGTCTCTCCAGATTTTTGTTCATATGCATATCTGGTTTTGCAGAGATGCAGTCAGCAAAAAGTACAATTTTATGTCCTGCCTCTTTTTCCTTCACGTTATTTCACCAGCATTTGCCCTCACTGCTGGTGGTCATAGTTATTTTTGTATAATGATTGTGTTGCATTCCATCCGGTACCTGTAGTATAATTCAGCTAAATCGTTCTATTTTTACACATCTAGGTTGCTTCCAGTTTTTCTGCTCTTTCCCTGCAGTCTACAGCCCTGTGTATTGAACTTCTGGGTTTGGAACTTGTGAATGTTGTTGGCTTTGTAGCAAAACCAGGACTAGGACCTGGAGACTGAAACTCTGTCCCCTTGTTGCTGCAGTTCTGTCTTTCTGTTTTTTGTTTTCCCCATTAGAGGACCATCGTCAAAGAACTCCAATAACTTAGACTTTACAGAAATGACGTTATTTATTTTAGAAAACAAAAACAAAGAAACTGAGCACTAATCTAAAACAGAAAAGTGGGGAGCCGCATGGCTGGGTTGGCTCCCACTGCCTTTTGAAACCAGAAATGCCGGTTGAATCAACAGTTCCTTGTGGTTATAATCCTCTCTAGTCACTTCCTGGAGCTGCTAATTTACAGATGCAAGTGGGTTCGTGCATTAGATTTTTGGAAGGAAGGGAAGCGTTCACCATGACAGAGAAAACTCTGCTGTACTTACATTGGCGACTCCTGCATAATGACTGTTAATTGCCTCCTGCTGCCTGGGTGTTGGGGGGCAGGCAGTTTCTATGTCTGAACATCTATTGAGCATTTTTCTTAAAAATGTCAGGATGGAGCTTGCACTTTCTCGGCCATCGCTTATGTCTTGCTGGGCAGGAAAAGGCAACTGGAAAATGTCAACCCTGGGATCAGATTGACCAGAGCTGAAGGAATAAGAAACTTCCCCCACCCTAGCTCTTGGCTTTCAGAAATCATTAACATTTCAGTGTGGGTGATCCTGTGAACCTGCTACCTTTCCACAGCCTTTTTCTGAACTCTTTGGCATCTTTTCACCTTTTCATGGAATTACAAAGTAGTTTAAAGGGAAAACCAGTATCAAGTTTCTTATTTAGGTCACTTTCAGCATACTTGAGAGTTTTGCACAAACAGTTATAAATACAAACCACAAAGTGTAATTTAGATAATCCCGTGATACACATTGGTGGTGAGTGGTTACCATCAATTCCTCAGGAAACAGGGAATATGATGATTACAACTTATATTTTTCAGTGGTCTGGTTCATCGTTAGAACGGGCTGGAAAAAGCCATTTATACTTCTTAGCTTTTTTGGATCCATGGCTGTTAATTTCAAATCATTTGGGATAGCATGCATTTACTGCCATATGCAACTTTAGATTCAGGTAGCTGTGGGCCAAGAAATAGTTATTATCACCAATGGTCCCCCCAAACATTAATTTTAGCCATGTTTTGTGGTGCTTTTTTTTTGTGGTGGTGGTGGTTTTTTAGTTTTGTTTTTTGGTTTGGTTTGGTTTTTTGCTGGTGGTTTTATGTTGCCCGTATTTTATCTTATATTTAAAGTAAAACAGTGGAAAAGAGGAAGCTTGGATTAGGAACACAGGCTCCTGACTTTGAAACTTGTCTCAAACTAGGGGCGCCTGGGTGGCTCAGTCGTTAAGCGTCTGCCTTCGGCTCAGGTCATAATCCCAGGGTCCTGGGATCGAGCCCCACATCGGGCTCCCTGCTCTGTGGGGAGCCTGCTTCTCCCTCTCCCGCTCCCCCTGCTTGTGTTCCCTCTCTCGCTGTGTCTCTCTCTGTCAAATAAATAAATAAAATCTTTAAAAAAAAAAAAAAAAGAAACTTGTCTCAAACTAGGGGCGCCTGGGTGGCTCAGTCGTTAAACGTCTGCCTTCGGCTCAGGCCATGGTCCCAGGGTGCTGGGATCAAGCCCCGCATCGGGCTCCCTGCTCTGCGGGAAGCCTGCTTCTTCCTCTCCCACTCCCTCTGCTTGTGTTCCCTCTCTCGCTGTGTCTCTCTGTCAAATAAATAAAATCTTTAAAAAAAAAAAAAGAAAGAAAGAAACTTGTCTCAAACTTATAATAGCTCCTGTACTTACATTGGTGACTCCTGCATAGTGACTTTGATAATTCCCTCCTGCTGGCCGGGTGGGGCGGGGGGCTGTCAGGATGGAGCTTGCACTTTCTCGGCCATTGCTTATGTCTTGCTGGGCAGGAAAAGGTGGGGTTGGGTAACTTACTTTACCTCTCGGAGGAAACCGAGTATGTCATGAAAGCTTAAATGTTACTGCACTTTCATTGTGTACATTCTCCAGTAATGATTTTTCAACCTATCTTTGCATGAGGATTAAACTGGATGATATAAAGCATTCAGCATCTAGTACAAGTGGTGTCTAAATGGGGGATGTCTCAATCAGATGGGGGCCCCCAAAGGTAGGGCGACGATCGGGTGGAAGCCGGTGGCGGTGCAGGCGGTAAAAGGATGGATTCACCGGGAACAGAACAAAGGAGGTAGAAGTTGATTGAATCCACCACAAGGG